>NW_025537070.1:0-42294 GCF_020615455.1 Coregonus clupeaformis | reverse complement strand
CATTAATATGAAGGGGTGTCACACATAGTGCTGTGATATATAGTGTATCTCCATTAGAATCTACTAATATGAAGGGGTGTCCACATACTGCTGTATATATAGTGCATCTCTATTGGAATCCACTAATACAAGGGGGTGTCCACATCTGCTGTATATATAGTGTATCTCTATTAGAAACCACTAATATAGGGGTGTCCACATACTGCTGTATATATAGTGTGTCTAATAGAATCCACCTAATATGAAGGGCTAGTCCACAAACTAGCTGTATATATATAGTGTACCTATTAGAATCCACTAATATGAAGGGGTGTCTACATACTGCTGTATATACAGTGTATCTCTATTAGAATCCACTAATATGAAGGGGTGTCCACATACTGCTGTATATATAGTGTAATTATTAGAATTCACTAATATGAAGGTGGTGTCCACATACTGTTTTAAAGTATATAGTGTATCTATTAGAATCCACTAATATGAAGGGGGTGTCTACATACTGTTGTATATATAGTGTATCTCTATTAGAATTCACTAATATGAAGGGGTGTCTACATACTGCTGTGTATATAGTATATCTCTATTAGAAATCCACTAGTATGAAGGGGTGTCCACATACTGCTGTATATATAGTGTATCTATTAGAATCCACTAATAAGGAAGGGGTGTCTACATACTGCTGTATATATAGTGTAATCAGAATCCGACTAATATGAAGGAGAGGATGTCCACATACTGTTGTATATATAGTGTGTATCTCTATTAGAAACCACTAATAAAGTGAAGGGGTGTGGCCCACATACTGCTGTATATATAGTGTATCTATTAGAATCCACTAATATGAAGGGGTGTCCACATACATTGCTGTATATATAGTGTATCTATTAGAATCCACTAATATGAAGGGGTGTCCACATACTGCTGCATATATATAGTGTATCTATTAGAATCCACTAATTGCAAGGGGTGTCCACATACTGCTGTATATATAGTGTATCTCTAATAGAATCCACTAATATGAAGGGGTGTCTACATACTGTTGTATATATAGTGTATCTCTACTAGAATCCACTAATATGAAGGGGTGTCCACATACTGCTGTATATATAGTGTATCTATTAGAATCCACTAATATAAGGAAGTGTCCACATACTGCTGTGTATACAGTGCATCTTATTAGAATCCACTTAATACGAAGGGGTGTCCACATACTGCTGTATATATAGTGTATTTAATAGAATCCACTAATATGAAGGGGTGTCACAACTGTAAGTATATATAGTGTATCTCTATTAGAATCCACTAATATGAAGGGTTCCACATACTGCTGTATATATAGTCTATCTTGTTAGAACCACTAATATGAAGTGGGTGTCCACATACTGCTGTATATATAGTCTATCTCTATTAGAATCTACTTAATATGAAGGGGTGTCCTACATACTGCTGTATATGGGTAGTGTATTTGCTAGGACTCCACTAATATGAAGGGGTGCCCACATACTGCTGTATATATAGTGCATCTCTATTAGAATCCACTAATACAAGGGTGTCCACATACTGCTGTATATATAGAGTGCATCTTTGATAGAACCCACTAATATGAAGGGGTGTCATCATAATGTTGTATAGCATAAAGTGTATCTCTACTAGAATCACTAATATGAAGTTTGTTTACATTGCTAATAGTGGCTATCTCTATTAGAATCCACTAATAGTGAAGGGGTGTCCACATACTGCTGTATATATATAGTGTATCTATTAGAATCCACTAATATGATAGGGGTGTCCACATACTGCTGTATATATAGTGTGTATCTCTATTAGAATCCACTAATATGAAGGGGTGTTCACATACTATAGCTTTATATATAGTGTATTCTGTTAGAAATCCACTAATATGAAGGGGGTGTCTACATACTGTGTATATATGGTCTATCTCTACTAGAATCAACTAATAAGAAGGGGGTGTCTACATTACTGCTGTATATATAGTGCATTTTATTAGAATCTCTAATATGAAGGGGTGTCTACATACTGCTGTAGTTATATATAGTGTATCTCTACTAGAATTCACTGAATATGAAGGGGTGTCCACCAAGATACTGCTGTATGTATAGTGTATCTCTATTAGAATCCACTAATATGAAGGGCGTTCATTAAATAATGTGATATATAGTGTATCTACTAGAATCCACTAATATGAAGGGGTGTCTACATACTGCTGTATATATAGTGTATTTATTAGAATCCACTAATATGAAGGGGTGTCTACATATCTTGTTGCAATAGTGTATCTCTATTAGAATCACTAATGCGAGGGGTGTCCACATACTGCTGTATATATAGTCTTCTCTATTAGAATCACTAATATGAAGGGTGTCACACATACTGCTGTATATATAGTGTATCTTAATAGAATCTACTAATATGAAGGGGTGTCCACATACTGTTGTATATATAGTGTAGTGCTACTAGAATCACTTAGAGGGGTGTCCACACTACTGTGTATATATAGGTATCTCTATCAGAATCCAATAATGAAGGGGTGTCCACATACTGCTGTATATATAGTGTATCTATTAGAATCCACTAATGAAGGGGTGTCCACATACGCTGTATATATAGTGTCTCTATTAGAATCCACTAATTGAAGGGGTGTCCACATACTGCTCGCATATATAGTCTATCTCTGTAAAGAATCCACTAATATGAAGGGGGTGTCCACATACTGCTGTATATATAGTGTATCTATTAGAATCCACTAATATGAAGGGGGTGTCTACATACTGCTGTATATATAGTGTATCTATTAGAATCCACTAATATGAAGGGGTGTCCACATACTGCTGTATATATAGTGTATCTATTAGAATCCACTAATATGAAGGGGTGTCCACATACTGCTGTATATATAGTGTATCTCTATTAGAATCCACTAATATGAAGGGGTGTCCACATACTGCTGTATATATAGTGTATCTCTATTAGAAATCCACTAATATGAAGGGGTGTCCACATACTGCTGTGTATATATAGTGTATCTCTAGCTTAGAATCCACTAATATGAAGGGGTGTCCACATACTGCTGTATATATAGTGTATCTCTATTAGAATCCACTAATATGAAGGGGGTGTCCAGATACTGCTGTATATATAGTGTATCTATTAGAATCCCACTAATATGAAGGGGTGTCCACATACTGCTGTATATATAGTGTATCTATTAGAATCCACTAATATGAAGGGGTGTCCACATACCTGTATATATAGTGTATCTATTAGAATCCACTAATATGAAGGTGTCCACATACTGCTGTATATAAGTGTATCTATTAGAATCCACTAATATGAAGGGGTGTCCACATACTGCTGTATATATGTGTATCTATTAGAATCCACTAATATGAAGGGGGTGTCTACATTGCTGATATATAGTGTATCTATTAGAACCACTAATGAAGGGTGTCCACATACTGCTGTATATATAGGTACTCTCTATTAGAATCCACTAATATGAAGGGGTGTCCCTCATACTGCTGTATATATAGTGTATCTCTATTAGAATCCACTAATATGAAGGGTGTCCACATACTGCTGTATATATAGTGTATCTCTATTAGAATCTACTAATATGAAGGGGTGTCCTCATTCTGCTGTATATATAGTGTATCTCTATTAGAACTACCACTAATATGAAGGGGGTGTCCACATACTGCTGTATATATAGTGTATCTTGTGAATCTATTTAGTGTGCTCCTGAACACCTGTGAGCTAACTGGGGGAGGAAGTGTAGTTCAACTGGAGGCACATAGCTTGTGGATCTGCGTTAAACTGCTACAATAAGTGTATATTTTATATTTGAAACGATTCTTTCTCTCTGACATGAAAGACAAGGGCCATATCAGCATATGTTTCTAAAACTGTTTCAAAAGCTATCGATTATTGACGATTTGCCAAAACATTAAAACACAGCGTTGAAATTGTAGTTTACGTGGAGCGAATGTCGTGGCTCAAAACCTACATACAGAGAAGAGGTTTAGTATGCAGAAAAGACATACAGAGAAGAAGGGTTTCCAGTATGCAGAACAGCATACAGAGAAGAAGGGGTTCAGTATGCAGAACAGACATACAGAGAAGAAGGGGTTCAGTATGCAGAACAGACATACAGAGAAGAAGGGGTTGCAGTATGCAGAACAGACATACAGAGAATAAGGGGTTCAGTATGCAGAACAGACATACAGAAAGAAGGGGTTCAGTATGCAGAACACAGACATACAGAGAAGAAGGGGTTCAGTATGCAGAACAGACAGACAGAGAAGAAGGGTTTCAGTATGCAGAACAGACATACAGAGAAGAAGGGGTTCAGTATGCAGAACAGACATACAGAGAAGAAGGGGTTCAGTATGCAGAACAGACATACAGAGAAGAAGGGGTTCAGTATGCAGAACAGACATACAGAGAAGAAGGGTTTCAGTATGCAGAACACAGACAGACAGAGAAGAAGGGTTTCAGTATGCAGAACAGACAGACAGAGAAGAAGGGGTTCAGTATGCAGAACACAGACATACAGAGAAGAAGGGTTTCAGTATGCAGAACACAGACAGACAGAGAAGAAGGGTTTCAGTATGCAGAACACAGACATACAGAGAAGAAGGGTTTCAGTATGCAGAACACAGACATACAGAGAAGAAGGGTTTCAGTATGCAGAACACAGACAGACAGAGAAGGGGGTTCAGTATGCAGAACAGACATACAGAGAAGAAGGGGTTCAGTATGCAGAACAGACAGACGGCTAAGCTAGTGCGTGGTCCATGATTGGTGTGAGGTGTGTTGTGATTGGTGTGAGGTGTGTTGTGATTGGTGTGATGTGAGGTGTGTTGGGATTGGTGTGTTGGGATTGGTGTGAGGTGTGTTGTGATTGGTGTGATGTGAGGTGTGTTGTGATTGGTGTGAGGTGTGTTGTGATTGGTGTGAGGTGTGTTGTGATTGGTGTGAGGTAGGTTGTGATTGGTGTGAGTTGTGTTGTGATTGGTGTGATGTGATATTGGTGTGATGTGGTTGTCAGGCTGGAGTTCAAGGAGGAGATGCTGAGGAAGAGGTATGAAGAGGAGGTGGGCTCTCTGGCGGAGGAGAGGGCGGGCAGAAGGCAGAGGAGCAACGCTCCCTCGACCTGGAACCAGGAGGAGAACCTCATGCTCAAGATCAGGTCAGGAAGGAACATGACATCGGTGCTGTACCAGTCCCAAATGACACCCTATTCCCTACATAGTGCACTACTTTTTGACTAGAGAAGCCTTTTTTCACTGCCCTTTACGCTCTACCTCCATCAAATGATCCATATAGCCTAATCGGAAAATCTCTCTCTCTCTCTCTCTCTCTCTCTGTCTCTCTCTCTCTCTGCCTCTCTCTCTCTCTCTCTCTCTCTCTCTGTCTCTCTCTCTCTCTCGTCTCTCTCTGTCTCTCTCTGTCTCTCTCTCTCTCTCTCTCTCTCTCTCTCTCTCTCTCTGTCTCTCTCTGTCTCTCTCTCTCTCTCTCTCTCTCTCTCTCTCTCTCTCTCTCTCTCTCTCGCTCTCTCTCTCGCTCTCTGCCTCTCTCTCTCTCTCTCTGTCTCTGTCTCTGTCTCTGTCTCTCTGTCTGTCTCTCTCTCTGTCTCTGTCCTTCTCTCTCTGTCTCTGTCTCTGTCTCTGTCTCTGTCTCTCTCTCTGTCTCTGTCTCTCTGTCTCTCTCTCTGTCTCTGTCTCTCTGTCTCTCTCTCTCTGCCTTTGGGAACTGAGGGTTCAGAAAGAGTCGAAGAGCCAGGTCAAGAAGGCCGAGGCAGCCATTCGAGAGCAGGCCATGGAACACTTTGTCAAAGAGAAAGGAAGGGGGAGATAAATGCTTCCAGGTAATGTTCCGAGGTTTCAGCCGTTACTTATTGACACTTGTGGTAAAACAAATGCGGCGCCATGTTGGTCGGAAGTTGTTTTCCTCTGAAACTAGAATGCTGTAGTGTAAATGCATCATAATGCAACGCTACACACATGTCTGCTTCCACTGTGTTCCGGGAGGAAGCCAAGAACTCATCACCCTGAGAGAACCAATCAGCGTAAGGAAGCCCTGACGACCCTAAGAACTCTAACTGCCATCGACAAAGATGGCGTGGTGAAGAGGACTGTGCTGCAGTGAGAGAGACTGAGAATGGTGGAGAGTGTAGTGGTGCCCCTAGACTCTGATCTATGGGTTCAGTTGACTTTTTTCCCACTAATGGTTACTAAGGTTACGATTGTGGGAGGGTGACCCTAATATGGTATGGTAGGCCCCTGGCAATTCCCAGCCCTAGTTTCTATTGGACAAATTCAGGTAGTTGCTTCCGGTTTGTTCTGTTTGGTTCCTAGTGAATACAGCCCTGATTTTGTTAAATCACCTTCCCTACTACAGTCTGCGATGTAGTTTGGCAGGAACTCAATCTTATAAAGGACAGCCTACTCTGTGTGTGATGAACGATCTCTGGCACGGTTCCCCATGTCTCCACCAGTTTGGTTATGGGGTGCTGCTTACAACTTCTCAATCTATGGACTTTACTTCAAGCTTGTAGTTCTCATCTGTCAAGTACACAATGGGAACATTATGTAATAAATAATTATGTTTCTTCCTGATTGATTCTCTCTACTACTACTTTCATGTGCTTTAAGTGTTTAAATCCACTATAATGGCGCCGGAGGAGATGGCTGCCGTTTTCGGGCTCCCAACCAACTGGCTATTACTGTGTGTTTTTGCATTGTTTGTAAACTTATTTGTACATAATGTTGATGCTACCGTCTCTTGTGACCGAAAAGAGCTTCTGGACATCAGAACAGAGATTACTCACCTCAAACTGGACAAATACTCTTTTTCTTTAACCAGTCGGACGTGAAAGATTTTACTGCAGATACGAATAGGCCCAAACCCCAGTCGAATCTTGATTGAAGAATAGACGGAGATACAGGCTTGTCTCTGTCTCCCCATCTAACTGGTGACTGTCTCTGTCTCCCCAACCCCCTCTAACTGGTGACTGTCTCTGTCTCTGTCCTCACCCTCTCTAACTGGTGACTGTCTCTGTCTCTCTCCCCACCCCCTCTAACTGGTGACTGTCTTGTCTCTCTCCCCACCCTCTCTAACTGGTGACTGTCTGTCTCTCTCCTCACCCTCTCTAACTGGTGACTGTCTCTGTCTCTCCTCCCCACCCTCTAACTGGTGACTGTCTCTGTCTCCCCACCCCTCTAACTGGTGACTGTCTCTGTCTCTCTCTCTCACCCTCTCTAACTGGTGACTGTCTCTGTCTCTCTCCCCACCCTCTCTACCTGGTGAATGTCTCTGTCTCTCTCCCTCACCCTATACTGGTGACTGTCTCTGTCTCTCTCTACCCTCTCACCTGGTGACTGTCTCTGTCTCCCCCACCCTCTCTACCTGGTGACTGTCTCTGTCTCTCTCCCCACTCTATACTGGTGACTGTCTCTCTTCTCCCACCCTCAACTGTCCTTCTCTCCCCACCCTCTCTAACTGGTGACTGTCTCTGGTCTCTCTCCCCACCTCTCTAACTGGTGACTGTCTCTGTCTCTCTCCCCACCCTCTCTAACTGGTGACTGTCTGTGTCTCGTCTCCCCACCCTCTCAACTGGTGACTGTCTCTGTCTCCCCACCCCTCTAACTGGTGACTGTCTCTGTCTCCCACCCTCTAACTGGTGATGCTCCACCCTCTCAACCGGGTGATTTCTCTGTCCCACCCTCTCTAACTGGTGACTGTCTCTGTCTCTCTCCCCACCTCTCAACTGGTGACTGTCTCTGTCTCTCTCCACCCTCAACTGGTGACTGTCTTGTCTCTCTCCCCACCCTCAACGGTGACTGTCTGCTCTCTCTCCCCACCCCCTCTAACTGGTGACTGTCTCTGTCTCTCTCCCCACCCTCTCTATACTGGTGACTGTCTCGTCTCTCCCCACCCTCTCTAACTGGTGACTGTCTCTCTCTCCCCACCCCTCTCTAACTGGTGACTGTCTCTGTCTCTCTCCCCCACCCCTCTAACTGGTGACTGTCTCTGTCTCTCTCCCCACCCTCTCTAACTGGTGACTGTCTGCTCTCTCCCCACCCTCTCTAACTGGTGACTGTCTCTCTCTCCACCCTTACTATCTGGTGACTGTCTCTCTGTCTCTCTCCCCACCCTCTAACTGGTGACTGTCTCTGTCTCTCTCCCCACCCTCTCTAACTGGTGACTGTCTCTGTCTCTCTCCCCACCCTCTAACTGGTGACTCTCTGTCTCCCCACCCTCTAACTGGTGACTGTCTCTGTCTCCCACCCACCTCTAACTGGTGACTGTCTCTGTCTCTCTCCCCACCCTCTCTATACTGGTGACTGTCTCTGTCTCTCTCCCCACCCTCTCCCTAATTGGTATTGTCTGTCTCTCTCCCCACCCCCTCTAACTGGTGACTGTCTCTGTCTCTCTCCCCCACCCTCTCTATACTGGTGATTGTCTGTCTCTCTCCCCACCCTCTAACTGGTGACTGTCTCTGTCTCTCTCCCTCCACCCCTCTCTAACTGGTGACTGTCTCTGTCTCTCTCCCCACCCTCTCTAACTGGTGACTGTCTCTGTCTCTCTCCCCACCCTCTCTATACTGGTGACTGTCTGTCTCTCTCCCCACCCTCTAACTGGTGACTCTGTCTCTCTCCCCACCCCCTCTAACTGGTGACTGTCTCTGTCTCTCTCCCCACCCCCTCTAACTGGTGACTGTCTCTGTCTCTCTCTTCCCACCCTCTCTATACTGGTGACTGTCTCTGTCTCTCTCCCCACCCTCTCTAACTGGTGACTGTCTATGTCTCCCCACCCCCTCTAACTGGTGACTGTCTCTGTCTCCCACCCCCTCTAACTGGTGACTGTCTCTGTCTCTCTCCCCACCCTCTCTAACTGGTGACTGTCTCTGTCTCTCTCCCCACCCTCTCTAACTGGTGACTGTCTCTGTCTCCCCACCCCCTCTAACTGGTGACTCTCTGTCTCGCTCCTCACCCCCTCCTAACTGGTGACTGTCTCTGTCTCTCTCCCCCACCCTCTAACTGGTGACTGTCTCTGTCTCTCTCCCCACCCTCTCTAACTGGTGACTGTCTCTGTCTCCCCACCCTCTCTAACTGGTGACTGTCTCTGTCTCCCCCCACCCTCTCTAACTGGTGACTGTCTGTCTGTCTCTCTCCCCACCCTCTCTATACTGGTGACTGTCTGTCTATCTCCCCACCCTCTCTAACTGGTGACTGTCTCTGTCTCCCCACCCTCTCTAACTGGTGACTGTCTCTGTCTCCCCACCCTCTCTAACTGGTGACTGTCTCTGTCTCTCGCCCCACCCCCTCTAACTGGTGACTGTCTCTGTCTCTCTCCTCACCCTCTCTAACTGGTGACTGTCTCTGTCTCTCTCCTCACCCTCTCTATACTGGTGACTGTCTCTGTCTCTCTCCCCACCCTCTATACTAGTGACTGTCTGTCTCTCTCCTCACCCTCTCTGGTGACTGTCTCTGTCTCTCTCCCCACCCTCTCTAACTGGTGACTCCCACCCCCTCTAACTGGTGACTGTCTCTGTCTCTCTCCCCACCCCCTCTAACTGGTGACTGTCTCTGTCTCTCTCCCCACCCTCTCTAACTGGTGACTCCCACCCCCTCTACTGGTGACTGTCTCTGTCTCTCTCCCCACCCCCTCTAACTGGTGACTGTCTCTGTCTCTCTCCTCACCCTCTCTAACTGGTGACTGTCTCTGTCTCTCTCCCCACCCTCTCTACACTGGTGACTGTCTCTGTCTCTCTCCCCACCCTCTCTATACTGGTGACTGTCTGTCTCTCTCCTCACCCTCTCTGGTGACTGTCTCTGTCTCTCTCCCCACCCTCTCTAACTGGTGACTCCCACCCCCTCTAACTGGTGACTGTCTCTGTCTCTCTCCCCCACCCTCTAACTGGTGACTGTCTCTGTCTCTCTCCCCCACCCTCTCTAACTGGTGACTCCCACCCCCTCTAACTGGTGACTGTCTCTGTCTCTCTCCCCACCCCCTCTAACTGGTGACTGTCTCTGTCTCTCTCCCCACCCCCCTCTAACTGGTGACTGTCTCTGTCTCTCTCCCCCACCCCCTCTAACTGGTGACTGTCTCTGTCTCTCTCCCCACCCCCTCTAACTGGTGACTGTCTCTGTCTCTCTCCCCACCCTCTCTAACTGGTGACTGTCTCTGTCTCCCCACCCTCTCTAACTGGTGACTGTCTCTGTCTCTCTCCTCACCCTCTCTATACTGGTGACTGTCTCTGTCTCTCTCCCCACCCTCTCTATACTAGTGACTGTCTGTCTCTCTCCTCACCCTCTCTGGTGACTGTCTCTGTCTCTCTCCCCACCCTCTCTAACTGGTGACTGTCTCTGTCTCTCTCCCCACCCTTTCTAACTGGTGACTGTCTCTGTCTCTCTCCCCACCCCCTCTAACTGGTGACTGTCTCTGTCTCTCTCCCCACCCTCTCTAACTGGTGACTGTCTATGTCTCTCTCCCCACCCTCTCTAACTGGTGACTGTCTCTGTCTCCCCCACCCCCTCCTAACTGGTGACTGTCTCTGTCTCTCTCCCTCACCCTCTCTAACTGGTGACTGTCTCTGTCTCTCTCCCCCACCCCCCTCTAACTGGTGACTGTCTCTGTCTCTCTCCCCACCCTCTCTAACTGGTGACTGTCTCTGTCTCCCCCACCCTCTCTAACTGGTGACTGTCTCTGTCTCCCCACCCTCTCTAACTGGTGACTGTCTCTGTCTCTCGCCCCACCCCCTCTAACTGGTGACTGTCTCTGTCTCTCTCCTCACCCTCTCTAACTGGTGACTGTCTCTGTCTCTCTCCTCACCCTCTCTATACTGGTGACTGTCTCTGTCTCTCTCCCCACCCTCTCTATACTAGTGACTGTCTGTCTCTCTCCTCCCCCTCTCTGGTGACTCTCTGTCTCTCTCCCCACCCTCTCTAACTGGTGACTGTCTCTGTCTCGCTCCCCACCCCCTCTAACTGGTGACTGTCTCTGTCTCGCTCCCCACCCCCTCTAACTGGTGACTGTCTCTGTCCCCACCCTCTCTAACTGGTGACTGTCTCTGTCTCTCTCCCCACCCTTTCTAACTGGTGACTGTCTCTGTCTCTCTCCCCACCCCCTCTATACTGGTGACTGTCTCTGTCTCTCTCCCCACCCTCTCTAACTGGTGACTGTCTGTCTCTCTCCCCACCCCCTCTAACTGGTGACTGTCTCTGTCTCTCTCCCCACCCTCTAACTGGTGACTGTCTGTCTCTCTCCCCACCCCCTCTAAATGGTGACTGTCTCTGTCTCTCTCCCCACCCCCTCTAACTGGTGACTGTCTCTGTCTCCCCCCCCCTCTAACTGGTGACTGTCTCTCTCCCCACCCCCTCTAACTGGTGACTGTCTCTGTCTCCCCACCCCCTCTAACTGGTGACTGTCTCTGTCTCCCCACCCCCCTCTAACTGGTGACTGTCTCTGTCTCTCTCCCCACCCCCTCTAACTGGTGACTGTCTCTGTCTCTGTCTCCCCACCCTCTCTAACTGGTGACTGTCTGTCTCTCTCCCCACCCCCTCTAACTGGTGACTGTCTCTGTCTCTCTCCTCACCCTCTCTATACTGGTGATTGTCTGTCTCTCTCCCCCACCCCCTCTAACTGGTGACTGTCTCTGTCTCTCTCCTCACCCTCTCTGGTGACTGTCTCTGTCTCTCTCCCCCCACCCCCTCTAACTGGTGACTGTCTCTGTCTCTCTCCCCACCCCCTCTAACTGGTGACTGTCTCTGTCTCTCTCCCCACCCCCTCTAACTGGTGACTGTCTCTGTCTCCCCACCCTCTCTAACTGGTGACTGTCTGTCTCTCTCCCCACCCTCTCTAACTGGTGACTGTCTCTGTCTCTCTCCCCACCCTCTCTAACTGGTGACTGTCTCTGTCTCTCTCCCCACCCTCTCTAACTGGTGACTGTCTCTGTCTCTCTCCCCACCCCCTCTAACTGGTGACTGTCTCTGTCTCCCCACCCCCTCTAACTGGTGACTGTCTCTGTCTCCCCACCCCCTCTAACTGGTGACTGTTTCTCTCCCCACCCCTCTAACTGGTGACTGTCTCTGTCTCCCCACCCCCTCTAACTGGTGACTGTCTCTGTCTCCCCACCTCCTCTAACTGGTGACTGTCTCTGTCTCCTCACCCTCTCTAACTGGTGACTGTCTGTCTCTCTCCCCACCCCCTCTAACTGGTGACTGTCTCTGTCTCTCTCCTCCACCCTCTCTATACTGGTGATTGTCTGTCTCTCTCCCCACCCCCTCTAACTGGTGACTGTCTCTGTCTCTCTCCTCACCCTCTCTGGTGACTGTCTCTGTCTCTGTCTCTCTCCTCACCCTCTCTATACTGGTGACTGTCTGTCTCTCTCCCCACCCCCTCTAACTGGTGACTGTCTGTGTCTCTCTCCCCACCCCCTCTAACTGGTGACTGTCTCTGTCTCTCTCCCCACCCTCTCTAACTGGTGACTGTCTCTGTCTCTCCCCACCCTCTCTATACTGGTGATTGTCTCTGTCTCTCTCCCCACCCCCTCTAACTGGTGACTGTCTCTGTCTCTCTCCCCACCCTCTCTAACTGGTGACTGTCTCTGTCTCTCTCCCCACCCCCTCTAACTGGTGATTGTCTTGTCTCTCTCCCCACCCCTCTAACTGGTGACTGTCTGTCTGTCTCTGTACATTTCTGTTGCATCACTTAGTATTGTATTACACTATTGACTGCAAGTTCCAGAATGCTTTGAGACCGAAGTGGAAAGAGAGACGAGAATGCTCCAGTTATGAACAAGTCATTGGCCTGGCTTTTGCTAGCAACTTTTTTTTATTGTTTTGAAGAATTTAAAGTGGTAAAATGTAATGCGAACCAGTTTTATTACTAAAATAAGTTTTCATCTTATAACCGACATCCCGAGTCATTACTTTGAAGATAGTTATTCTATATTTTTGGTGCCGAAACCCGGGAAGATGAGCCGCAACGAAGATCAAAGAGATGAAGCGACTGAAATGGCTATGGAGGAACGTCGGCATAAAGCAGAAAGAGTGATGCCCCGTACACATCGTTGAGCCGTACGTCATCTTCACGGAGTCTCGCCCCGCTACTGAACGGACAAGTGTAGTGTTTGTAACGCAAGATGGAGGAGAGCCTGTCTTTCGTCAGAGATAGCATTTATTTTGGAAGATTGCAAAAAATGTGACCTTTTCATTCAAGACAGGATAAATATATTGTTTCAGATGAAAACAAAACATGTTTGCTTTTGTTACTTTATACTCAACTTGTTTCTCTAACTGCTGGCTAGCTAGCTAGCTCTGCAAAACGCTAGGCTAGGCTAAAGATACCACTGTAGCTAGCGACCTTATAATTATCATTAAAAAAACATCATTACCATCACAATAAACTTCAACGGGAGGCAACAGTCATATTATAATTGGCTTAACAGCCCATGTGTATTAGTTAACGTTACTATTAAAATAGAACTTGCGTATAGGAATGGGTCGTTGTTAGTTGCTAGCTAACCCATAAAGCCATCACCAAAACACACATATTTTAAAAAATGTCTGTGGTTTGATGACTTCCTGTTCTTCGAGGGACTCTGGCTGGACTGAAGACGACACAAAGTTTGGAAAATGTCAAAGTATAAAATGTCAAAGTCTCGCAACGGAGCCTTCAACTGCAAGGGGGTGTTGCGATTCCACTCTGTTGTGAACATCCCCATTGAAATGCAACAACGTAACGCAGTGCTTACTGTACACGTCAGGTACCACAGCGACTGAAATAACTGCAATACTTAACAAAGAGCTGTAGTCAGTTTCAGAATGGGTGGCAAGAAATAAGTTAGTCCTAAATATTTCAAAAACTAAAAGCATTGTATTTGGGACAAATCATTCACTAAAGCTCAACTAAATATTGTCATTAAGAATGTTGAAATGTAGCAAGTTGAGGAGACTAAGCTGCTTGGTGTAACCCTGAATTGTAAACTTATGGTCAAAACATTTTTATATTTTAGTCATTTTAGCAGACGCTCTTATCCAGAGCGACTTACAGATAGTGAGTGCATACATTTTATTTATTTATTTCATACTGGCCCCCCGTGGGAAGCGAATCCACAATCCTGGCGTTGCAAACGCCATGCTCTACCAACTGATGCAACAGTAGCTAAGATGGGGAGAAGTATGTCCATAATAAAGTGCTGCTCTGCCTTCTTAACAGCACTATCAACAAGGCAGGTCCTACAGGCCCTAGTTTTGTCACACCTGGACTACTGTTCAGTCGTGTGGTCAGGTGCCACAAAGAGGGACTTAGGAAAATTGCAATTGGCTCAGAACAAGGCAGCACGGCTGGCCCTTGGATGTACATAGAGAGCTAACATTAATAATATGCATGTCAATCTCTCCTGGCTCAAAGTGGAGGAGAGATTGACTTCATCACTACTTATTTTTGTAAGAAGTGTTGACATGTTGAATGTACTGAGCTGTCTGTTTAAACTACTAGCACACAGCTCAGACACCCATGCATACCCCACAAGACATGCCACCAGAGGTCTCTTCACAGTCCCCAAGTCCAGAACAGACTATGGGAGGTGCACAGTACTACATAGAGCCATGACTACATGGAACTCTATTCCACATCAAGTAACTCACTCAAGCCGTAAAATCAGATTTAAAAATGGATACAAAAACACCTTATGCAACAGAGGGAACTGTGAAGAGTCACACACACAGGTACAAACACACATAACATACACACGTACACCTGGATGGTGTGTTTAAGGACAATAGTGGCCTGAGGGCACACACCTAATGTATTGTGAAATCTGTTGTAAAATGTATTTTAATGTTTTAAAATGGCATTATAATGTACACTGCTCAAAAAAATAAAGGGAACACTAAAATAACACATCCTAGATCTGAATGAATGAAATTATCTCATTAAATATTTTTTTCTTTACATAGTTGAATGTGCTGACAACAAAATCACACAAAAATTATCAATGGAAATCAAATTGATCAACCCATGGAGGTCTGGATTTGGAGTCACCCTCAAAATTAAAGTGGAAAACCACACTACAGGCTGATCCAACTTTGATGTAATGTCCTTAAAACAAGTCAAAATGAGGCTCAGTAGTGTGTGTGGCCTCCACGTGCCTGTATGACCTCCCTACAACGCCTGGGCATGCTCCTGATGAGGTGGCGGATGGTCTCCTGAGGGATCTCCTCCCAGAGCTGGACTAAAGCATCCGCCAACTCCTGGACAGTCTGTGGTGCAACGTGGCGTTGGTGGATGGAGCGAGACATGATGTCCCAGATGTGCTCAATTGGATTCAGGTCTAGGGAACGGGAGGGCCAGTCCATATCATCAATGCCTTCCTCTTGCAGGAACTGCTGACACACTCCAGCCACATGAGGTCTAGCATTGTCTTGCATTAGGAGGAACCCAGGGCCAACCGCACCAGCATATGGTCTCACAAGGGGTCTGAGGATCTCATCTCGGTACCTAATGGCAGTCAGGCTACCTCTGGCGAGCACATGGAGGGCTGTGCGGGCCCCCAAAGAAATGCCACCCCACACCATGACTGACCCACCGCCAAACCGGTCATGCTGGAGGATGTTGCAGGCAGCAGAACGTTCTCCACGGCGTCTCCAGACTCTGTCACGTCTGTCACGTGCTCAGTGTGAACTTGCTTTCATCTGTGAAGAGCACAGGGCGCCAGTGGCAAATTTGCCAATCTTGGTGTTCTCTGGCAAATGCCAAACGTCCTGTACGGTGTTGGGCTGTAAGCACAACCCCCACCGGTGGACGTCGGGCCCTCATACCACCCTCATGGAGTCTGTTTCTGACCGTTTGAGCAGACACATGCACATTTGTGGCCTGCTGGAGGTCATTTTGCAGGGCTCTGGCAGTGCTCTTCCTGCTCCTCCTTGCACAAAGGCGGAGGTAGCAGTCCTGCTGCTGGGTTGTTGCCCTCCTACGGCCTTCTCCACGTCTCCTGATGTACTGGCCTGTCTCCTGGTAGCGCCTCCATGCTCTGGACACTACGCTGACAGACACAGCAAACCTTCTTGCCACAGCTCGCATGTGCCATCCTGGATGAGCTGCACTACCTGAGCCACTTGTGTGGGTTGTAGACTCCATCTCATGCTACCACTAGAGTGAAAGCACCGCCAGCATTCAAAAGTGACCAAAACATCAGCCAGAAAGCATAGGAACTGAGAAGTGGTCTGTGGTCACCACCTGCAAAACCAGTCCTTTATTGGGGGTGTCTTGCTAATTGCCTATTTATTTAATTTTTGCTGGACCCCAGTTGTAATACTGGGTGGTTTTAAAGGCTCAGGTTGGGTTGTAATACTGGGTGGTTTTAAAGGCTCAGGTTGAGTTGTAATACGGGGTGGTTTTAAAGGCTCAGGTTGAGTTGTAATACTGGGTGGTTTTAAAGGCTCGTGTGTCCAAGCAATCCAAACTACACTGAGCAAAAATATAAACAACATGCAACAACTTCTTCAAAGATTGAAATAAATTCATTTGGCCGTTATCTAGGGATTCATTAGGCCCTTATCTAGGGATTCATTAGGCCCTTATCTAGGGATTCATTAGGCCCTTATCTAGGGATTCATTAGGCCCTTATCTAGGGATTCATTAGGCCCTTATCTAGGGATTCATTAGGCCCTTATCTAGGGATTTCACATGACTGGGAATACAGATATCATTAGGCCCTTATCTAGGGATTTCACATGACTGGGAATACAGATATCATTAGGCCGTTATCTAGGGATTTCACATGACTTTGACTCTGTTGGTCAAAGTAGGGGCATGGATCATAAAACCAGTCAGTATCTTGTGTGACCACCATTTGCCTCATGCAGCGCGACACATCTCCTTCGCATAGAGTTGATCAGGCTGTTGATTATGGCCTGTGGAATGTTGTCCCACTCCTCTTCAATGGCTGTGTGAAGTTGATGGATATTGGCGGAACTGGAACACGCTGTCGTACATGTCGATCCAGAGCATCCCAAACATGCTCAATGGGTGACATGTCTGGTGAGTATGCAGGCCATGGAAGAACTGGGACATTTTCAGCTTCCAGGAATTTTGTACAGATCCTTGCGACATGGGGCTGTGCATTATCATGCTGAAACATGGAGGTGATGGTGGCGGATGAATGGCACGACAATGGGCCTCAGGATCTCGTCATGGTATCTCTTTGCATTCAAATTGCCATCAATAAAATACAATTGTGTTAGTTGTCCGTAGCTTATGCCTGCCCATACCATAACCCCACCGCCACCATGGAGCACTCTGTTCACAATGTTGACACGGTTTCTGACAGTTTGTGCAGACAGTCTTCGGTTGTGCAAACCCACAGTTTCAAATTCTTTAAAACTATGTTGTAGGTGGCTTATGGTAGAGAATTCTCTGATAACAGCTCTGGTGGACATTCTTGAAGTCAGCATGCCAATTGCACACTCCCTCAACTTAAAACATCTGTGGGATTGTGTTGTGTGATAAACTGCACCTTTTATAGTGGCCTTTTATTGTCCCCAGCACAAGGTGCACCTGTGTAATGATCATGCTGTTTAATCAACTTGAAAAGCCACACCTGTCAGGTGAATGGATTATCTTGGCAAAGGAGAAACGCTCACTAACAGGGATGTAAACACATTTGTTAACAACATTTTAGAGAAATAAGCATTTTGTGCGTGTGGAACATTTCTGGGATCTTTTATTTCAGCTCATGAAACATGGGACCAACACTTTACATGTTGCGTTTATATTTCTGTTTAGTATATATCCTCATAGGAGATCCAAACAACCCCAAATCATAAGAGAGTTACACCAATAGATGAGCACCGTGTTAAAAACACAATCATGCAGAATGACAAACTGATGGTTTTGGAGCAGGGGTCTTCAACTCTTACCCTAGGGTCCGGAGTATTACTAGTTTTCTGTTGTACCTGATGATTCATTGCACCCACCTGGTGCCCCCAGGTCTAAATCAGTCCCTGATTAGAGGAGGAACAATGAAAAAACGCAGTGGAACTGGCTTCAAGGTCCAGATTTGAATTTGAAGACTTTAGAATATATTTTATCTAAACAGATCTTTGAGAACTCCATGGAGATGCTACAACAGGATGGTTCCCTGTGACGCCTCAGGTCATTATGAACACGGCTTGTAGCAGAACAAGGACTGGCGTTTTCTCCTGAGGTGTATTCATTAGTGCACAGCATAGCAAAAAAAACTACGTTTTGCAACGAAACCAAGAGCTTATATTGGACAAATAGGTCAGTCCCTGTTTTGTTTGCTTCTGTTTGGTTCCTAGTGAATACACCTCTGGATCACCGTTCAAAACTACAGACTGGACAAAAAAATACAAACTTTAATTCATAACTTTAACAAAACATTCATGAATAGGTTGCACGTCAGACATCAATCAGTCACACATTCTTTAAGACTAGTGTGATATCCTTCATGACTTGTGTTCTTCTGTCACAAAATGTAGCATAATATACTCACATTTGAATAAAAATCTGAAATAAGTTTGTTTAAAAAAAAAAATATTAGAGCACTAAGTATTCAAGTACAAAAACACTGACACACACCAACACACGAATCACCATATGACATCACAATATAACATGGCTCCTTCAGTCAAGGCCTGGATTCAATCTGATCGGCGGTAGATCAGTAGATCATGACGCGCTTGACATGTTAAAGGTAATCTGAGCTGACTTATGAAGCGTTTACCGTGAACGCGGTCTCTGTAAACGCGGAAACATTGCCTTTTAAAAGGTGCATTAGCCGACAAAAATGCGTTTGGATTGAATCCTGGTCTTAAGACCACTGCTGCTGCCCTGTGGGATGTTGCTTGTGATTTAATGATGTTGGTTGTGATCGGTTGGTTGGTTTGTGATTTGATAATGAATTGGGTTTCTGATAGGTAGATAGGTGATGGAGGGGTTGGTGATTGGTTGTCCCATTGTTGAACACGGTTAGACGCATCAAGCCCCGCTCTTTGGTTTGTACATGGGTCTGATGAGATTTGTGTGTTGCTAGGCAGATTATGAGATCTGGTTGTTGAGCTGTCCTGGGTATTTCTCAAACTTCCTCTCTGCCTCCTCGCTGAAGGCATCACCTGTAGGGGCAACCAACAGTCAGAGACAGAAAGCCATGGAAGAGTCTGGAACAAAACTAAGGTTATGTCTGAAAATGGCAGCATATTCCCTACAGAGGACCCTTTTCAGACTGGAGATCAATAAAACATGTTAGTTAACTTAAGTCCATGGACTGTTTTTCAAATGACAAATCTCAGGGGGTGCAGCTTCTCACCCATGTGACAGTTGTGAAGCCAGATCCGGTGGCCGTCGTATTTGCAGTTGCATTTCATGGCGTTGTTGGTGAAGTCACTCTCTGCCACTTCAAAGTTTGGATTGATCACAATCTGAAATGATGGAACATCAAACACAACTTACATTTGTAGTTTGCCATATTTCAAAATGTCATGCAGTTACACATTTTGGAAGTTATATGTCTGATTCAGGGCCTCCCGGGATTTTTTAACAGCCTCGAAAAGGAAATGGTAGTTCACCTGTAGGATGTAGTTTCCTGGTTTTATGTCGGTGATGTCGATCCACTGGCAGTCGATGTCATGGCGATACAGGTCCCAACACCCCACGGTGATGCCCTGCTCTCCGAAATTAGCACACTCATACCTCTTAGAGATACCTGGAGAACACAGATACACTCGCATTACCTCTTAGAGATAACCGGAGAACACAGATACTCACTCATACCTCTTAGAGATACCTGGAGAACACAGATTACAACAGTTAGACTCTTAACCAAAAATACTATATTCTCCAAAACCAGATACAGAATGTTTCACTTGGATTTCGATAAGATATCCCTCTTAAGGATCGGACCCTTTTTTTCAATTTTCGCCTAAAATGACATACCCAAATCTAACTGCCTGTAGCTCAGGACCTGAAGCAAGGATATGCATATTCTTGATACCATTTGAAAGGAAACACTTTGAGGTTTGTGGAAATGTGAAATTAATGTAGGAGAATATAACACATTAGATCTGGTAAAAGATAATACAAACAAAAAAACAGGCGTTTTCTATTTTGTTTTTGTTCCATCATCTTTGAAATGCAAGAGAAAGGCCAAAATATAATATTGCAGTTTAAGCGCAATTTAGATTTTGGCCACTAGATGGCAGCAGTGTGTGTGCAGAGTTTCAGATTGATCCAGTGAAGCATTGCAATACTGGACTATTTTGTATCAAGTCTGCCCAAATGTGCCGAATTGGTCAATTGATACATTTTCAAGTACATAACTATAGAGAACATACAAAAATGATATGGTAATAATAAATGTACGTTTACACACTCCCAGGAATGTCATACATGATGGATCATTAGCTTATACACTAACTTTCACACATCTAGATGGCCGGGCGGGGTGGGTGTGGAGCCGGAGACAGCAGGGGTTCAAACTGTAGAACCCAGTTCCTACATTTTAATATATAAATTGATTTTATCAAACAAAACTATGCTTCATTTTATCTCTGGGACCCTTAGGATGACAAATCAGAGCAATATTACTGAATGTAAGTACATTATTTACCTTCAGAGGTGAATGTATCAAACCAGTTGCCGTGATACGTTTTTTGTTGTTGTGCACTCTCCTCAAACAATAGCATCGTATTTTTTCACTGTAATCTACTACAAGACCATGGTGCTTGCCTACGGAGCTGTGAGGGGAACGGCACCTCCGTACCTTCAGGCTCTGATCAGTCCCTACACCCAAACGAGGGCAATGCGTTCATCCACCTCTGGCCTGCTGGCCCCCCTACCTCTAGAGAAGCACAGTTCCCGCTCAGCCCAGTCAAAGCTATTCGCTGCTCTGGCACCCCAATGGTGGAACAAGCTCCCCCACGACGCCAGGACAGCGGAGTCACTGACCACCTTCCGGAGACACTTGAAACCCTACCTCTTTAAGGAATACCTGGAATAGTATAAAAGCAATCCTTCTACACCCCCCTCCCCCACCCCTCCATTAAAAAAAGTATAATAATAATAAATAAAAAAATAGGGTGGCTATCATAAGTTGAATGCACCAATTTGTAAGTTGCTGTGGATAAGAGTGTCTGCTAAATGACGTAAATGTAAAAATGTAATAGCTACTGTAAAGTGGACAGTGCAGTTAGATTAACATGAATTTAAGCTTTCTGCCCATATAAGACATGTCTATGTCCTGGAAAGTTTACTGTTACTTACAACAGTCATGCTAATCAAATTAGCGCACGTTAGCTCAACCGTCCCATATACGGGACACCAATCCCGTAGAGGTTAACACCCAAATAAAGGCTATATTTGATTGGCTGACCATCTAGTAAAGGCTGTTTTGATTGGATGGCACTCCAATAGACCCTGTTCTGATTGGGTGGACCACAGTAGACTGTTCCGATTGGCTGGCCCTCCGGTAAATCCTGTTCTGATTGGTTTGCCTCCCAGACTCACCCTCGTGACACTCTGTGTCCTCCAGACAGAAGGAAGCCTTGTGTCCCTCAGCCACCTTGGTCCCGTTGGACGACAGCAGGTCGTAGTGGGTGAATATGTCCATGCTGTGGTAGTGCCTGCATGGGGAGTCCAACAATAGTTAAAACATCTGATGTGTAACATCAACTCTTATTTTATATTCTGTGCTGTGAATGACACAACGTTTACTTGATCAACCTAGACTATAGAACAGATTCATAGGACCCATCTTCCTGCTTGTTCCAGCAAACTTAGCTTCTGACTTATTTCCTAAACCTGGTCAATACTAAACATCATATTAAGGTGTGGGACATTCATTCAACAAGAAATAACTAACAGGTCTATTACGCTCCAGCAGCTAGAATTTGTCCGTCCACAATTATCCCGTGGGAACATGGCGGCCCTCAATACCAGACAACAGAAAGAGCTGGCCGCTACTATACGAGAGACTGTTCTTGAGGAGACTGTTCTTGACTTCTGCTCACGAACTGTTCGGGCAGGAGAAGCTGGGTCCCGTACCACTGATTAACACTCCGCAGCGGCTCTCGCTGTATGATTGTACGGATTCACAGCTTTGAAGTCAAGTGGCTAATTGTTCGCCTTGCAGCGGAATCCGGGGGCCTGACCTATGCAGGGAAGAGGATCAGCATCTACCCAGACTTGAGTGCTGAAACAGAGGGAGATCAGCATCTACCCAGACCTGAGTGCTGAAACAGAGGGAGATCAGCATCTACCCAGACCTGAGTGCTGAAACAGAGGGAGATCAGCATCTACCCAGACCTGAGTGCTGAAACAGAGGGAGATCAGCATCTACCCAGACCTGAGTGCTGAAACAGAGGGAGATCAGCATCTACCCAGACCTGAGTGCTGAAACAGAGGGAGATCAGCATCTACCCAGACCTGAGTGCTGAAACAGAGGGAGATCAGCATCTACCCAGACCTGAGTGCTGAAACAGAGGGAGATCAGCATCTACCCAGACCTGAGTGCTGAAACAGAGGGAGATCAGCATCTACCCAGACCTGAGTGCTGAAACAGAGGGAGATCAGCATCTACCCAGACCTGAGTGCTGAAAAAGAGGGAGATCAGGATCTATCCAGACCTGAGTGCTGAAACAGAGGGAGATCAGCATCTACCCAGACCTGAGTGCTGAACTGATGAAACAGAGGGAGATCAGCATCTACCCAGACCTGAGTGCTGAACTGCTGAAACAGAGGGAGATCAGCATCTACCCAGACCGGAGTGCTGAACTGCTGAAACAGAGGGAGATCAGCATCTACCCAGACCTGAGTGCTGAACTGCTGAAACAGAGGGAGATCAGCATCTACCCAGACCTGAGTGCTGAAACAGAGGGAGATCAGCATCTACCCAGACCTGAGTGCTGAAACAGAGGGAGATCAGCATCTACCCAGACCTGAGTGCTGAAACAGAGGGAGATCAGCATCTACCCAGACCTGAGTGCTGAAACAGAGGGAGATCAGCATCTACCCAGACCTGAGTGCTGAAACAGAGGGAGATCAGCATCTACCCAGACCTGAGTGCTGAAACAGAGGGAGATCAGCATCTACCCAGACCTGAGTGCTGAAACAGAGGGAGATCAGGATCTATCCAGACCTGAGTGCTGAAACAGAGGGAGATCAGCATCTACCCAGACCTGAGTGCTGAACTGATGAAACAGAGGGAGATCAGCATCTACCCAGACCTGAGTGCTGAACTGCTGAAACAGAGGGAGATCAGCATCTACCCAGACCTGAGTGCTGAACTGCTGAAACAGAGGGAGATCAGCATCTACCCAGACCTGAGTGCTGAACTGCTGAAACAGAGGGAGATCAGCATCTACCCAGACCTGAGTGCTGAAACAGAGGGAGATCAGGATCTACCCAGACCTGAGTGCTGAAACAGAGGGAGATCAGCATCTACCCAGACCTGAGTGCTGAACTGATGAAACAGAGGGAGATCAGCATCTACCCAGACCTGAGTGCTGAACTGCTGAAACAGAGGGAGATCAGCATCTACCCAGACCTGAGTGCTGAAACAGAGGGAGATCAGGATCTATCCAGACCTGAGTGCTGAAACAGAGGGAGATCAGCATCTACCCAGACCTGAGTGCTGAACTGATGAAACAGAGGGAGATCAGCATCTACCCAGACCTGAGTGCTGAACTGCTGAAACAGAGGGAGATCAGCATCTACCCAGACCTGAGTGCTGAACTGCTGAAACAGAGGGAGATCAGCATCTACCCAGACCTGAGTGCTGAACTGCTGAAACAGGGGGAGATCAGCATCTACCCAGACCTGAGTGCTGAAACAGAGGGAGATCAGCATCTACCCAGACCTGAGTGCTGAACTGCTGAAACAGAGGGAGATCAGCATCTACCCAGACCTGAGTGCTGAAACAGAGGGAGATCAGCATCTACCCAGACCTGAGTGCTGAACTGCTGAAACAGAGGGAGATCAGCATCTACCCAGACCTGAGTGCTGAAACAGAGGAGATCAGCATCTACCCAGACCTGAGTGCTGAAACAGAGGGAGATCAGCATCTACCCAGACCTGAGTGCTGAACTGCTGAAACAGAGGGAGATCAGCATCTACCCAGACCTGAGTGCTGAACTGCTGAAACAGAGGGAGATCAGCATCTACCCAGACCTGAGTGCTGAAACAGAGGGAGATCAGCATCTACCCAGACCTGAGTGCTGAAACAGAGGGAGATCAGTATCTACCCAGACCTGAGTGCTGAAACAGAGGGAGATCAGCATCTACCCAGACCTGAGTGCTGAAACAGAGGGAGATCAGCATCTACCCAGACCTGAGTGCTGAAACAGAGGAGATCGGCATCTACCCAGACCTGAGTGCTGAAACAGAGGGAGATCAGCATCTACCCAGACCTGAGTGCTGAAAAGAGGGAGATCAGGATCTATCCAGACCTGAGTGCTGAAACAGAGGGAGATCAGCATCTACCCAGACCTGAGTGCTGAACTGATGAAACAGAGGGAGATCAGCATCTACCCAGACCTGAGTGCTGAACTGCTGAAACAGAGGGAGATCAGCATCTACCCAGACCGAGTGCTGAACTGCTGAAACAGAGGGAGATCAGCATCTACCCAGACCTGAGTGCTGAACTGCTGAAACAGAGGGAGATCAGCATCTACCCAGACCTGAGTGCTGAAACAGAGGGAGATCAGCATCTACCCAGACCTGAGTGCTGAAACAGAGGGAGATCAGCATCTACCCAGACCTGAGTGCTGAAACAGAGGGAGATCAGCATCTGCCCAGACCTGAGTGCTGAAACAGAGGGAGATCAGCATCTACCCAGACCTGAGTGCTGAAACAGAGGGAGATCAGCATCTGCCCAGACCTGAGTGCTGAAACAGAGGGAGATCAGCATCTACCCAGACCTGAGTGCTGAAACAGAGGGAGATCAGGATCTATCCAGACCTGAGTGCTGAAACAGAGGGAGATCAGCATCTACCCAGACCTGAGTGCTGAACTGATGAAACAGAGGGGGAGATCAGCATCTACCCAGACCTGAGTGCTGAACTGCTGAAACAGAGGGAGATCAGCATCTACCCAGACCTGAGTGCTGAACTGCTGAAACAGAGGGAGATCAGCATCTACCCAGACCTGAGTGCTGAACTGCTGAAACAGAGGGAGATCAGCATCTACCCAGACCTGAGTGCTGAAACAGAGGGAGATCAGGATCTACCCAGACCTGAGTGCTGAAACAGAGGGAGATCAGCATCTACCCAGACCTGAGTGCTGAACTGATGAAACAGAGGGAGATCAGCATCTACCCAGACCTGAGTGCTGAAACAGAGGGAGATCAGCATCTATCCAGACCTGAGTGCTGAAACAGAGGGAGATCAGCATCTACCCAGACCTGAGTGCTGAACTGATGAAACAGAGGGAGATCAGCATCTACCCAGACCTGAGTGCTGAACTGCTGAAACAGAGGGAGATCAGCATCTACCCAGACCTGAGTGCTGAACTGCTGAAACAGAGGGAGATCAGCATCTACCCAGACCTGAGTGCTGAACTGCTGAAACAGGGGGAGATCAGCATCTACCCAGACCCGAGTGCTGAAACAGAGGGAGATCAGCATCTACCCAGACCTGAGTGCTGAACTGCTGAAACAGAGGGAGATCAGCATCTACCCAGACCTGAGTGCTGAAACAGAGGGAGATCAGCATCTACCCAGACCTGAGTGCTGAACTGCTGAAACAGAGGAGATCAGCATCTACCCAGACCTGAGTGCTGAAACAGAGGGAGATCAGCATCTACCCAGACCTGAGTGCTGAAACAGAGGGAGATCAGCATCTACCCAGACCTGAGTGCTGAACTGCTGAAACAGAGGGAGATCAGCATCTACCCAGACCTGAGTGCTGAACTGCTGAAACAGAGGGAGATCAGCATCTACCCAGACCTGAGTGCTGAAACAGAGGGAGATCAGCATCTACCCAGACCTGAGTGCTGAAACAGAGGGAGATCAGTATCTACCCAGACCTGAGTGCTGAAACAGAGGGAGATCAGCATCTACCCAGACCTGAGTGCTGAACTGCTGAAACAGAGGGAGATCAGCATCTACCCAGACCTGAGTGCTGAAACAGAGGGAGATCAGCATCTACCCAGACCTGAGTGCTGAAACAGAGGGAGATCAGCATCTACCCAGACCTGAGTGCTGAAACAGAGGGAGATCAGCATCTACCCAGACCTGAGTGCTGAACTGCTGAAACAGAGGGAGATCAGCATCTACCCAGACCTGAGTGCTGAACTGCTGAAACAGAGGGAGATCAGCATCTACCCAGACCTGAGTGCTGAAACAGAGGGAGATCAGCATCTACCCAGACCTGAGTGCTGAACTGCTGAAACAGAGGGAGATCAGCATCTACCCAGACCTGAGTGCTGAACTGCTGAAACAGAGGGAGATCAGCATCTACCCAGACCTGAGTGCTGAAACAGAGGGAGATCAGCATCTACCCAGACCTGAGTGCTGAACTGCTGAAACAGAGGGAGATCAGCATCTAACCAGACCTGAGCGCTGAAACAGAGGGAGATCAGCATCTACCCAGACCTGAGTGCTGAACTGCTGAAACAGAGGGAGATCAGCATCTACCCCAGACCTGAGTGCTGAAACAGAGGGAGATCAGCATCTACCCAGACCTGAGTGCTGAACTGCTGAAACAGAGGGAGATCAGGATCTATCCAGACCTGAGTGCTGGAACAGAGGGAGATCAGCATCTACCCAGACCTGAGTGCTGAAACAGAGGGGGATCAGCATCTACCCAGACCTGAGTGCTGAAACAGAGGGAGATCAGCATCTACCCAGACCTGAGTGCTGAAACAGAGGGAGATCAGCATCTACCCAGACCTGAGTGCTGAACTGCTGAAACAGAGGGGAGATCAGCATCTACCCAGACCTGAGTGCTGAAACAGAGGGAGATCAGCATCTACCCAGACCTGAGTGCTGAACTGCTGAAACAGAGGGGAGATCAGCATCTACCCAGACCTGAGTGCTGAAACAGAGGGAGATCAGCATCTACCCAGACCTGAGTGCTGAACTGCTGAAACAGAGGGAGATCAGCATCTACCCAGACCTGAGTGCTGAAACAGAGGGAGATCAGCATCTACCCAGACCTGAGTGCTGAACTGCTGAAACAGAGGGAGATCAGCATCTAACCAGACCTGAGCGCTGAAACAGAGGGGAGATCAGCATCTACCCAGACCTGAGTGCTGAACTGCTGAAACAGAGGGAGATCAGCATCTGCCCAGACCTGAGTGCTGAAACAGAGGGAGATCAGCATCTACCCAGACCTGAGTGCTGAACTGCTGAAACAGAGGGAGATCAGCATCTACCCAGACCTGAGTGCTGAAACAGAGGGAGATCAGGATCTATCCAGACCTGAGTGCTGAAACAGAGGGAGATCAGCATCTACCCAGACCTGAGTGCTGAACTGATGAAACAGAGGGAGATCAGCATCTACCCAGACCTGAGTGCTGAACTGCTGAAACAGAGGGAGATCAGCATCTACCCAGACCTGAGTGCTGAACTGCTGAAACAGAGGGAGATCAGCATCTACCCAGACCTGAGTGCTGAACTGCTGAAACAGAGGGAGATCAGCATCTACCCAGACCTGAGTGCTGAAACAGAGGGAGATCAGCATCTACCCAGACCTGAGTGCTGAACTGCTGAAACAGAGGGAGATCAGCATCTACCCAGACCTGAGTGCTGAAACAGAGGGAGATCAGCATCTACCCAGACCTGAGTGCTGAACTGCTGAAACAGAGGGAGATCAGCATCTACCCAGACCTGAGTGCTGAAACAGAGGGAGATCAGCATCTACCCAGACCTGAGTGCTGAAACAGAGGGAGATCAGCATCTACCCAGACCTGAGTGCTGAACTGCTGAAACAGAGGGAGATCAGCATCTACCCAGACCTGAGTGCTGAACTGCTGAAACAGAGGGAGATCAGCATCTACCCAGACCTGAGTGTTGAAACAGAGGGAGATCAGCATCTACCCAGACCTGAGTGCTGAAACAGAGGGAGATCAGTATCTACCCAGACCTGAGTGCTGAAACAGAGGGAGATCAGCATCTACCCAGACCTGAGTGCTGAACTGCTGAAACAGAGGGAGATCAGCATCTACCCAGACCTGAGTGCTGAAACAGAGGGAGATCAGCATCTACCCAGACCTGAGTGCTGAAACAGAGGAGATCAGCATCTACCCAGACCTGAGTGCTGAAACAGAGGAGATCAGCATCTACCCAGACCTGAGTGCTGAACTGCTGAAACAGAGGGAGATCAGCATCTACCCAGACCTGAGTGCTGAACTGCTGAAACAGAGGGAGATCAGCATCTACCAGACCTGAGTGCTGAAACAGAGGGAGATCAGCATCTACCCAGACCTGAGTGCTGAACTGCTGAAACAGAGAGGAGATCAGCATCTACCCAGACCTGAGTGCTGAACTGCTGAAACAGAGGGAGATCAGCATCTACCCAGACCTGAGTGCTGAAACAGAGGGAGATCAGCATCTACCCAGACCTGAGTGCTGAACTGCTGAAACAGAGGGAGATCAGCATCTAACCAGACCTGAGCGCTGAAACAGAGGGAGATCAGCATCTACCCAGACCTGAGTGCTGAACTGCTGAACAGAGGGAGATCAGCATCTACCCCCGACCTGAGTGCTGAAACAGAGGGAGATCAGCATCTACCCAGACCTGAGTGCTGAACTGCTGAAACAGAGGGAGATCAGGATCTATCCAGACCTGAGTGCTGAAACAGAGGGAGATCAGCATCTGCCCAGACCTGAGTGCTGAAACAGAGGGAGATCAGCATCTACCCAGACCTGAGTGCTGAAACAGAGGGAGATCAGCATCTACCCAGACCTGAGTGCTGAAACAGAGGGAGATCAGCATCTACCCAGACCTGAGTGCTGAACTGCTGAAACAGAGGGAGATCAGCATCTACCCAGACCTGAGTGCTGAAACAGAGGGAGATCAGCATCTGCCCAGACCTGAGTGCTGAACTGCTGAAACAGAGGGAGATCAGCATCTACCCAGACCTGAGTGCTGAAACAGAGGAGATCAGCATCTACCCAGACCTGAGTGCTGAACTGCTGAAACAGAGGGAGATCAGCATCTACCCAGACCTGAGTGCTGAAACAGAGGGAGATCAGCATCTACCCAGACCTGAGTGCTGAACTGCTGAAACAGAGGAGATCAGCATCTAACCAGACCTGAGCGCTGAAACAGAGGAGATCAGCATCTACCCAGACCTGAGTGCTGAACTGCTGAAACAGAGGGAGATCAGCATCTACCAAGACCTGAGTGCTGAAACAGAGGGAGATCAGCATCTACCCAGACCTGAGTGCTGAACTGCTGAAACAGAGGGAGATCAGGATCTATCCAGACCTGAGTGCTGAAAGAGAGGGAGATCAGCATCTACCCAGACCTGAGTGCTGAAACAGAGGTCCTCTACCCAACCTGAGGCTGAAACAGAGGGAGATCAGCATCTACCCAGACCTGAGTGCTGAACTGCTGAAACAGAGGGAGATCAGCATCTACCCAGACCTGAGTGCTGAACTGATGAAACAGAGGGAGATCAGCATCTACCCAGACCTGAGTGCTGAAACAGAGGGAGATCAGCATCTACCCAGACCTGAGTGCTGAAACAGAGGGAGATCAGCATCTACCCAGACCTGAGTGCTGAACTGCTGAAACAGAGGGAGATCAGCATCTACCCAGACCTGAGTGCTGAACTGCTGAAACAGAGGGAGATCAGCATCTACCCAGACCTGAGTGCTGAAACAGAGGGAGATCAGCATCTACCCAGACCTGAGTGCTGAACTGCTGAAACAGAGGGAGATCAGCATCTACCCAGACCTGAGTGCTGAAACAGAGGGAGATCAGCATCTACCCAGACCTGAGTGCTGAACTGCTGAAACAGAGGGAGATCAGCATCTACCCAGACCTGAGTGCTGAAACAGAGGGAGATCAGCATCTACCCAGACCTGAGTGCTGAACTGCTGAAACAGAGGAGATCAGCATCTAACCAGACCTGAGCGCTGAAACAGAGGGAGATCAGCATCTACCCAGACCTGAGTGCTGAACTGCTGAAACAGAGGGAGATCAGCATCTACCCAGACCTGAGTGCTGAAACAGAGGAGATCAGCATCTACCCAGACCTGAGTGCTGAACTGCTGAAACAGAGGGAGATCAGGATCTATCCAGACCTGAGTGCTGAAACAGAGGGAGATCAGCATCTACCCAGACCTGAGTGCTGAAACAGAGGGAGATCAGCATCTACCCAGACCTGAGTGCTGAAACAGAGGGAGATCAGCATCTACCCAGACCTGAGTGCTGAACTGCTGAAACAGAGGGAGATCAGCATCTACCCAGACCTGAGTGCTGAACTGATGAAACAGAGGGAGATCAGCATCTACCCAGACATGAGTGCTGAAACAGAGGGAGATCAGCATCTACCCAGACCTGAGTGCTGAAACAGAGGGAGATCAGCATCTACCCAGACCTGAGTGCTGAAACAGAGGGAGATCAGCATCTACCCAGACCTGAGTGCTGAACTGCTGAAACAGACGGAGACCTACAAAACTCATCTTGACCTTCCAGAACACAACAAACACGATTTCCACTGCCAAGGAGGCTCAAGACTTCTTCGAGAGGCACATCAAACCCAACACACAAGGGGACAAGCTGACAGATGGAACCCCATGACTGGCTCAGTATTCAGGTACGCTATCCATGCACAGTCATGCAGCCTAGCCGATGTCTGTGATGCAGCCCACAGCATAAGACAATGAAGAGGATACCTCTCATGTTTGGGTACAAGGTACATTATTACTACTATTGCTGAGCATTGAACTTGTTAGAATTATATTGGCTATGGTCCAGGACATTTACACAGTGATGACACCATGCCAATTAATGAACAATGGACAATATATGGATCCTACATCGATCATATTTCTGACTGTTTAGGCATTAAGGCTGTCATCTCTGTCATCCCTGTCATACCTGTCATGCCTGTCTACCCTGTCATTCCTGTCATGCGCGGTAAGCAATAATATAGAGAATTGATATAGTGCTCCATAAGTTACCACACCATATTATTCTCCAGATGACTAGGTTGCCATAGTTACCCGTGACAGGCGTGCCAGACCCAGGAGTGGCGTCAGCCTTGGGCCTGAAGTCGGCCCGTCCGATGTTGTGGATCTGAGAGGAGAACCGCAGCAGACGGCGGTGTCCGTAGGGCCAGTTAGCGCTAGCAGCAGACTTAGACAGACAGTTCTCCTCCGCTGCACAGTACAACATGTGGAGGGGGCGGTCCTCGATGTACACCGACTGTTGGACCAGGGGAGCATTCAGGACCAGGTCAGATGCCGCTGAGAAGAGAGAGGAGGAGAGGAGACAAGGAAAAAGGAGGAGATAGGAGGAGGAGAGGGAGGAGAGGAGAGGGAGAGGAGAGGGAGGAGGGAGAGGAGAGGAGAGAGAGGAGAGGAGAGGGAGAGGAAAGGAGAGGGTAGTAACGGTCAAACCGTCAACATGTAGTTTCCATACCCAGCTCCAGTTTTAGTGCTTTCTATGTTAGTTGATTACAATGTATTATAACAAACCAATACTTTATCTGTATCAATGTATTATAACAAACCAATACTTTATCTGTATCAATGTATTATAACAAACCAATACTTTATCTGTATCAATGTATTATAACAAACCAATACTTTATCTGTATCAATGTATTATAACAAACCAATACTTTATCTGTATCAATGTATAATACCAAACCAATACTTTTATCTGTATCAATGTATTATAACAAACCAATACTTTATCTGTATCAATGTATTATAACAAACCAATACTTTATCTGTATCAATGTATTATAACAAACCAATACTTTATCTGTATCAATGTATAATAACAAACCAATACTTTATCTGTATCAATGTATTATAACAAACCAATACTTTATCTGTATCAATGTATTATAACAAACCAATACTTTATCTGTATCAGTGTATTATACCAAACCAATACTTTATCTGTATCAGTGTATTATACCAAACCAATACTTTATCTGTATCAGTGTATTATAACAAGCCAATACTTTATCTGTATCAATGGTCTAACTCATACCGGTTGGAGATTCTGGTCACCCGCTCTAGAATCATACGGTTTATTAATGTTTATGATTCTGTTACTGTGTTACTAATGTTTAAGACTGTGTCATGACACCAACTACCATTTTCTAAACAGTGTTACTCACTCTCTGAGCAGATGACTCCAGCAGAGAACTTAGCAGCAGTCTTCTGACAGCTGACGGTCCTGTGGTGCTGGCAGTGGCTCAGAGACATCTCGTTCCCTGTGCACTTCACTCCGCTCATCACCATCTCTGTTACATTACTACTGTCCCAGTACCACGTTTCCTTGGAGACAGGGTCAGGATAAACACAAACCGAGCCCAGACATTAGGAGGTTGTGATTTATAAAGTGCTTTTCCAGTATCTCAAAGCGCTCTACACTCTTCGGGAAAAAAAGAGTTCCAAAAGGGTTCTTCAGCTGTCCCCATGGGAGAACCCTTTTTTGGGTTCCAGGTAGAACCCTTTTGACTTCAATGTAGAACCCTCTATGAAAAGGGCTGCAACCTGCAACCGAAATGGGTTCATCAATGGGAACAGCCAAAGAGCCTTTTTTATGTTCTAGATCAAGGATGGGCCTGATTGGTGTCACACTTTCCCCCAGCTAACACACCTGACTTCAATAATCAACTAATTATGATCTTCATTTTAGAATGCAATTAGTTTAAATCAGCTGTGTTTTCTAGGGATGGGGGGGAAGTGTGAAACCCCTCTGGCTGTGAGGAGTTGCCCATCCCTGGTCTAGATATAACCTTTTTTTCTAGTGTGCATGTGGAAACTCACCTCATCCTCATCCAACTCATCCACCACCAATGTGTAGCACCCACCTGAGTGATGCAACTCATTTGTCCCAGAATGCTCACCACACATCAGCTAGCATGATGGAGAGGTGAGGATGACATACAGCATGTCAATTAGGTTAGCATTCATGCTCATTTTTATGGCAAATAAATGCATTTAAATTTGTGCATGATCAACGATTAATAAAAGCGATTGATTGAAATTGATTGCCCATCATCATTCTGCCTCTGACTAAAAGACACCTTAGAACTATGTAGGACAATGATAAGGCAGTACGGTATAATACTTTAACTCAGAGAAATGACTTTCTTCTCTCTGCTTTAAAGAAAAGAGAAACCTGCACGGTGCTCTGGCTTGTAGCGTAGCTTAAATAAATAAAAAAGTGATACGCACAAAGAGCAGTGTGCCGGTTTCTCTTTACTTGGACGTTATTCCCGTCAACAAGATAACTCAGATGTGAGTGCTTTAAAAAAAAAAATGTATCTGTCAGGTAAGCCAACCACACATCCCTGTAAAATGATAAGGGAGGAGAATACTTTGACTAGTAGGAATGAGCCGTGGTATTGACTGTTTTCTCTCCCAGTGTTTACTCACAGTGATGGCATGCATGGAGTACCCCAGGCCTAGCTGTCTGCAGACTACCATGGCCTCTTTAGTGGTCCAGCCTGCAGAGCACACCGTGCCCCACCGCGCCCCCACCTGAACCTCCACACGGCCCTCATAGTACGTCCTGCCTCCCACGATACGCACCTGCAGAAGGGGGGGCCCTAGGGGATGTCAGTGAGAGGGCACTTCCTGTGCATTTCCACTGGGGATTTACGTCTCAGACTTATCCCCTGGGAGACGTCAATCAGATGGCACCTCATGTCCTGTCTGTAGCCTGTCTGTAGTATGTCTGTGCTTCCCCCAACAGTACACATTTTTATTGTAACCCCGGACAAGCACACCTGATTCAAATTTTCAGCAGCTGTGGGGTTAGTCCATAGACTCATAGAACAACATGTCAGTCCTGAGGGCCAGTGGATTGCTGATGCAGCAGCAGCTGTGGGGTTAGTCCATAGACTCATAGAACAACATGTCAGAATGAACATGTCAGGGTGAGTCATGGAGCGGGGAGCCTCATTGGTTCCGTCCTGGTGGGTTGGGAGAACCAATGAGGTGTCGCCACCGGGCATGTTATGGTTGGCTGTTGGCTTATCCCCCCAGCAATGGGGTGGGGTGGTGGGGTTGGTCTAAACTAGGGCTGTGGTGGTCCCGACATTTCGTCAGCCGGTGACTGTCAAGCAAATAACTGCCGGTCTCACGGTAATTGACCGTTAATTAACATAAAGGAGGGTATCTCTCCAGGAACAGGGTTGGAGTTAAAACCTACAGGACGGTAGCTCTCCAGGAACAGGGTTGGGCAGTCCTGGTCTACACCTTCACAATAAATCCATTATTTATTTTAGACAGGTCTAAAGAATAGAATTGAACAAAGCTAAATAAAATAAAGGATATTTTCTCCAAATGATTTGAGGGAGTGCGCCCATGCGGCTATTCTGTGTTGAGCGTTTAACAAAGAAACAGGTCCTCCTATATGCTTAATTTAGAGTTATTTATGTAACTTTAGATGTGATACAAATGTTGGGCTATATGTTTGATTTTTAATACATTGTAAGGCTGCATGATGCGACCTAATGATGATTTGAAAAAAGTCGCTTGATAAAGCATGAGCTCTGCTTTGTTTTTTTGCACAGGATGTACATACTTCATCAGTCTCTCATTCACAATTTGACAAGCATTTGATAATGCCTCGAATTTCCGGCTGCATCCCCTTTGTGTGGCCGTAATGCACCCTAAAAAAATCCATGCCCTTGCGGCCAGAGAAATAAATTTCCAAACACACATGTTTTTTTTTACGCAATGAGGCTGATGCAACAGATCAGAACGTTTAGCTTAAAATGTTGATAAACTATTAGGCTATTTCTTCACATTATAAACGTAGCAATGTGCACACGGCAGTAGGCTGTAAGCGCGAATGTTCCATTAGCGGGAAAACACCATTATCAAAAGTGACCACAAATACGATTTATGCATGTAATGCTTATATTATAAAGGTGCATTTTTATGGTGAAAATTATCTTCCCCAAACTTGAAACTCACGCGCTGCTTATGTATGCCAGTTAGGCTCTGCACCACGTTGTAAAGCGGATTAATGTGCTTAATTTTAAGAAGTTATTTGGCCACTTTAGTTGTGATACAAACCTTATTAAAACATATAGGCCTATAGGCTAGGCTACATGAGGTGTGGGACTATGATTCAAAAAAGTCACACAAAAAAGGTATTGTTTCTTGCCTTAAGCTGGGCATCATTCACAAGTGATAATATATAATTCATAACTGATAGGCTAATATTGTCACCCATCACACTATTCTTGATTTAATCTTGTCTTTCCATATGCTAAATAATATATATGTGAAATTCGTTTTGATTTAGAATGGACCATTATCATGCACCTGTCTCGAAACTGGCAATTTATTTGACAAATTCATGTCATCTACGCACTTAAATAGCGAATGGAGGATGCTTCTCCCGTGGTTCATTTTCATGCCAGCCAGGTAGGCTATACTCCTGTTGTAAAGATAAACAATGTGCTTAATATTAGGAAAGTTGAGAAATAAATATAGTAGGCCTAGTCTATAGAAAGCTGATCCTCCTCTTTTTAGTAGAGGCCATCACTCTGTTGCATAGCCTATAGAAATGTTGCGCAACATGAGCTCATGGGCACTCATGAAGTGTTTGATTAGATTTTCGATTACATTTGCATTGATGTCAGAGTGATTAGAGGGACAATAGAGTGCTGAGTACCAGGCAGTTAGCAAGTTTGGTAGACTACTAATGACCATCAGCAGCATCAGAGCTTGGAGAAGCCTAGTTACCGTGACTAAACGGTCACGTGGAATTTGACTGCGGTCATGACTCGTGACCGGCGGTGTGGCGTTAATACGGTCACTGTAACGGCCCTAGTCTAAACCAAAACAATTTCGCCAGAATTTCTGGGGACCCAATGTCTTTCACGAGAAAACCCCACCCCACCCCAAATATAATGATGACACAACCTTAAAATCGTTAAATTTAGATTTTCACATCAACAATAACCTTCAATTAATTACATTTTCATCTCTCCTATCAAAATTAAGAGAACAAATACATACATTTGCTCAATTAAATTGTATTTTCAAATGATCTTTCTCAATATGGAATGGAGTTTGTGTATATTGTCGCATAAAATAATCTGTACTCTTCATTTTTGGTTTTAAAATTTGGTGACCCCACTGCAATTACAGCGCGACCCAAACTTTGAATACCACTGGTCTAATGGTTAAGACGGTGGGTTCCCTTTGGTCCGCGGAACATATCCGACTCGTTACATTATCATGATTGGTGGAGGGGATTCATGTATTATCATGATTGGTGGAGGGGATTCATGTATTATCATGATTGGTGGAGAGGATTCATGTATTATCATGACTGGTTGAGGGGATTCATGGACATGTATTCCATAGTTGCCACGGTTAGTGAGGTTGGAGATTCATGGTACTTGTAGTCCATGGTTATAACCTGGTTTAAGCATATTATATTAGCAGTGGGAAAAGCCGTTAGCTTGCCTAATAGACCTACTTGCAGGCCGTTGTTAGCGTAGCCCTAGCCCCCAGCTGTCTGCAGACCACCATGGCCTCCTTGGTTCCCCAGGCCCCTCCACAGATCAGCCCCCAGCTCCTGGTCCCGTTAGCCTCCGTTACTCAGCACCTCCACCCGCCCCTCTAGCTGCGTACGGCCCCCGTCAGGCGGATCTGTGGGGGCAGACGGGTTAGGAAGCGGAGGCGGGGGATGGGGAGGGGGAGGTGTGCAGTAGGAGCGCGGAGATTGGGGAAGTATGGTCTGGCTGAATACATGCTGTTTAGCCAGACTCTTAAAAAAAAGGGTTATTCGGCTGTCCCCATAGGAGAACCCTTTTTGGTTCCAGGTAGAACCCTTTTGGGTTCCATGTAGAACCCTCTGTGGAAAGGGTTCTACATTGAACACAAAAAGGTTCTACTTGGAACCAAAAGGGTTTTCCAAGGAACCTAAAAGGGTTCTCCAAAGGTTCTAGATACAGTGCATTCGGAAAGTATTCAGACCCCTTGAATATTTCCACATTTTACATTTACATTTACGTCATTTAGCAGACGCTCTTATCCAGAGCGACTTACAAATTGGTGCATTCACCCTATAGCCAGTGGGATAACCACTTTACAATATGATTTTTTTTTTTTGGGGGGGGGGGGTAGAAGGATTACTTTATCCTATCCCAGGTATTCCTTAAAGAGGTGGGGTTTCAAATGTCTCCGGAAGGTGGTGAGTGACTCCGCTGTCCTGGCGTCGTGAGGGAGCTTGTTCCACCATTGGGGTGCCAGAGCAGCGAACAGCTTTGACTGGGCTGAGCGGGAACTATGCTTCCGCAGAGGAAGGGGAGCCAGCAGGCCAGAGGTGGATGAACGCAATGCCCTCGTTTGGGTGTAGGGACTGATCACAGCCTGAAGGTACGGAGGTGCCGTTCCCCTCACAGCTCCGTAGGCAAGCACCATGGTCTTGTAACAGATGCGAGCTTCAACTGGAAGCCAGTGGAGTGTGCGGAGGAGCGGGGTGGCGTTACGTTACAGCCTTATTCTAAAATTGATTAAATTGTTTTTTTCCCCTCATCAATCTACACACAATACCCCATAATGACAAAGCAAAAACAGGTTTGCAGAATTTTTTGGAAATTTATCTAATGAAAAAAATCCTGAAATATCACATTTACATAAGTATTAAGACTCTTTACTCAGTACTTTGTTGAAGCACCTTTGGCAGCGATTACAGCCTCAAGTCTTCTTGGGTATGACGCTACAAGCTTGGCACACCTGTATTTGGGGAGTTTCTCCCATTCTTCTCTGCAGATCCTCTCAAGCTCTGTCAGGTTGGATTGGGAGTGTCGCTGCACAGCTATTGTCAGGTTCAAGTCCGGGCTCTGGCTGGGCCACTCAATGCTGCCACCACTATGCTTCACCGTAGGGATGGTGCCAGGTTTCCTTCAGACGTGACGCTTGGCATTCAGGCCAAAGAGTTCAATCTTGGTTTCATCAAACCAGAGAATCTTGTTTCTCATGGTCTGAGAGTCCTTTAGGTGCCTTTTGGCAAACTCCAAGCGGGCTGTCATGTGCCTTTTACTGAAGAGTGGCTTCCATCTGGCCACTCTACCATAAAGGCCTGGTTGGTGGAGTGCTGCAGAGGTGGTTGTCCTTCTGGAAGATTCTACCATCTCCACAGAGGAACTCTGGAGCTCTGTCAGAGTGCCTTCTCCCCCGATTGCTCAGTTTGGCCGGGCGGCCAGCTCTAGGAGTTGATGGAGGCCACTGTGTTCTTGGGAACTTCAATGCTGCAGATATTTTGTGGTACCCTTCCCCAGATCTGTGCCTCGACACAATCCTGTCTTGGAGCTCTACGGACAATTCCTTCGACCTCATGGCTTGGTTGTTGCTCTGACATGCACTGTCAACTGTGGGACCTTGTATAAACAGGTGTGTGCCTTTCCAAATCATGTCCAATCAATTGAATTGACCACAGGTGGACTCCAATCAAGTTGTAGAAACATCTCAAGGATGATCAATGGAAACAGGATGAACCTGAGCTCAATTTCGAGTCGCATAGCAAGGGGTCTGAATACTTATGTAAAAGGTCAAGGGGTCTGAATACTTATGTAAAAAGTCAAGGGGTCTGAATACTTATGTAAAAAGTCAAGGGGTCTGAATACTTATGTAAAAAGTCAAGGGGTCTGAATACTTATGTAAAAGGTCAAGGGGTCTGAATACTTATGTAAAAAGTCAAGGGGTCTGAATACTTTCCAAATGCACTCTAGCACCTTGTTTTCTAAGAGTGTAGACATCTCAGATGCCACCCTACTGCCTATATATTGCAGTACTTTTATAAGGAATAGGGAATAGGGAATAGGGAATAGGGAATAGGGAATAGGGCTCCATGCTTTAGGTTAGGGGTTTCTGAAGCTCTTTGTTGTGCATGTATTGGCATGTATTGTTAAAGGCATGTATTGTCATGTATTGTTAAAGGCATGTATTGTCATGTATTGTTAAAGGCATGTATTGTTAAAGGCATGTATTGTTATGTATTGTTAAAGGCATGTATTGTTAAAGGCATGTATTGTTAAAGGCATGTATTGTCATGTATTGTTAAAGGCATGTATTGTCATGTATTGTTAAAGGCATGTATTGTTAAAGGCATTTATTGTTATGTATTGTTAAAGGCATGTATTGTCATGTATTGTTAAAGGCATGTATTGTTAAAGGCATGTATTGTCATGTATTGTTAAAGGCATGTATTGTCATGTATTGTTAAAGGCATGTATTGTTAAAGGCATGTATTGTTATGTATTGTTAAAGGCATGTGTTGTTAAAGGCATGTATTGTTAAAGGCATGTATTGTCATGTATTGTTAAAGGCATGTATTGTTAAAGGCATGTATTGTCATGTATTGTTAAAGGCATGTATTGTCATGTATTGTTAAAGGCATGTATTGTCATGTATTGTTAAAGGCATGTAGTGTTAAAGGCATGTATTGTTATGTATTGTTAAAGGCATGTATTGTTAAAGGCATGTATTGTCATGTATTGTTAAAGGCATGTATTGTCATGTATTGTTAAAGGCATGTATTGTTAAAGGCGTGTATTGTTATGTATTGTTAAAGGCATGTATTGTCATGTATTGTTAAAGGCATGTATTGTTAAAGGCATGTATTGTCATGTATTGTTAAAGGCATGTATTGTCATGTATTGTTAAAGGCATGTATTGTTAAAGGCATGTATTGTCATGTATTGTTAAAGGCATGTATTGTTAAAGGCATGTATTGTTATGTATTGTTAAAGGCATGTATTGTCATGTATTGTTAAAGGCATGTATTGTTAAAGGCATGTATTGTTATGTATTGTTAAAGGCATGTATTGTCATGTATTGTTAAAGGCATGTATTGTTATGTATTGTTAAAGGCATGTATTGTCATGTATTGTTAAAGGCATGTATTGTCATGTATTGTTAAAGGCATGTATTGTTAAAGGCATGTATTGTCATGGATTGTTAAAGGCATGTATTGTTAAAGGCATGTATTGTCATGTATTGTTAAAGGCATGTATTGTCATGTATTGTTAAAGGCATGTATTGTTAAAGGCATGTATTGTTATGTATTGTTAAAGGCATGTATTGTCATGTATTGTTAAAGGCATGTATTGTTAAAGGCATGTATTGTTATGTATTGTTAAAGGCATGTATTGTCATGTATTGTTAAAGGCATGTATTGTTAAAGGCATGTATTGTTATGTATTGTTAAAGGCATGTATTGTCATGTATTGTTAAAGGCATGTATTGTTATGTATTGTTAAAGGCATGTATTGTCATGTATTGTTAAAGGAATGTATTGTTATGTATTGTTAAAGGCATGTATTGTCATGTATTGTTAAAGGCATGTATTGTTATGTATTGTTAAAGGCATGTATTGTCATGTATTGTTAAAGGCATGTATTGTTATGTATTGTTAAAGGCATGTATTGTCATGTATTGTTAAAGGCATGTATTGTTATGTATTGTTAAAGGCATGTATTGTCATGTATTGTTAAAGGCATGTATTGTTATGTATTGTTAAAGGCATGTATTGTTATGTATTGTTAAAGGCATGTATTGTCATGTATTGTTAAAGGCATGTATTGTTAAAGGCATGTATTGTTATGTATTGTTAAAGGCATGTATTGTCATGTATTGTTAAAGGCATGTATTGTTATGTATTGTTAAAGGCATGTATTGTCATGTATTGTTAAAGGCATGTATTGTTATGTATTGTTAAAGGCATGTATTGTCATGTATTGTTAAAGGCATGTATTGTTATGTATTGTTAAAGGCATGTATTGTCATGTATTGTTAAAGGCATGTATTGTTATGTATTGTTAAAGGCATGTATTGTTATGTATTGTTAAAGGCATGTATTGTTAAAGGCATGTATTGTCATGTATTGTTAAAGGCATGTATTGTTAAAGGCATGTATTGTTATGTATTGTTAAAGGCATGTATTGTTAAAGGCATGTATTGTTATGTATTGTTAAAGGCATGTATTGTTATGTATTGTTAAAGGCATGTATTGTCATGTATTGTTAAAGGCATGTATTGTTAAAGGCATGTATTGTTATGTATTGTTAAAGGCATGTATTGTTATGTATTGTTAAAGGCATGTATTGTTATGTATTGTTATGTATTGTTAAAGGCATGTGTTTGATGAGCGTAAAGGACGTCATTCCACACATCACTTATTCAGGATGCGTCCAGGTTTATATCTCTCATCACAATACTACTAACATTGTATTGAACATTATTGCAGCAAACATTTCTGCCTGATCAGGAATCTATTACCTCTTGTCAATACATCGCTGATCAATAAACAGTTTAAAATTCTCAGTAAATATAATCCCCCCCCTCCATTTGCTTAACTAACTTACTTTTTTCAACTTTTACTTAGGCCTAGATTCAATCCGTAGTGCTGAAGATCCGCAGTATAGCACGATTTAAATAGAAAATCAAATGTTTCCGCGTTCGCGGTTAACACTGTATGTATATGTCAATCAGAAGTTTCAATTGAGCGGATGTTCAGCACTACGAATACAGGTGCAACATGCTCTCAGTGAAACAGGAGATAACACTAACTGACCCTCTAGGATGATTTGAAGTTCATTAAACAGAATGGAATGGAATGGAATTTAATTTAAATTGAGTAGTTAGTCTCTGACCGAGTTCTCCAGAGCCATGTACGGCGTGTTGCACCTCACAGCGGCGTCTTCTACATGCTGGCAGTCCTCTGAGGTTATGTTCTTAAAGACACAGTTCCACATCGACTTCTCCGTCCCCAGACACTGGACCTCATTCATGTGGATAGGACCCATCCCTACACACAGACACACAGACACACACAGACACACAGACACACACAGCTTGTAGAAACCCTTAAATGAATCAAAAAACATCAAGAGGCATCAAAAGTAACATTTTAGAAGACAGTAGTACTCATAGGGAATCCCAGGACATGGTGTCTATAATACTGTAAGGGGTTCTTCTACATAGAAGATCATAGGGAATCCCAGGACATGGTGTCTATAATACTGTAAGGAGTTATTCTACATAGAAGACCATAGGAAATCCCAGGACAGGGTGTCTATAATACT
>NW_025537069.1:0-42309 GCF_020615455.1 Coregonus clupeaformis | reverse complement strand
AGTACCAGATCAATGGTTGAGCTATATACAGGAAGTACTCAGATCAATGTGCAGCTATATTTATGAAAGTACCAGATCAATGTGCAGCTATATACAGGAAGTACCAGTACCAGATCAATGTGCAGAGGTTACGAGGTATTTGGAGGTAGATATGGGACATGAAGGCAGGGTTAAAGTGACTAGGCATCAGGATAGATAATAATAAGGTATTTGAGGTAGATATGTACATGAAGGCAAAAGTGACTAGCATCAGGATAGATAATGAATAAGGTATTTGAGGTAGATATGTACATGAAGGCAGGTAAAGTGATCAGGCATCAGGATAGATAATAATAAGGTATTTGAGGTAGATATGTACATGAAGGCAGGGTAAAGTGACTAGGCATCAGGATAGATAATAATAAGGTATTTGAGTAGACAGTACATGAAGGCAGGGTAAAGTGACTAGGCATCAGGATAGATCATAATAAGGTATTTGAGGTAGATATGTACATGAAGGCAGGGTAAAGTGACTAGGCATCAGGATAGATAATAATAAGGTATTTGAGGTAGATATGTGTTGCTGAAGGCAGGGTAAAGTGACTAGGCATCAGGATAGATAATAATAAGGTATTTGAGGTAGATATGTACATGAAGGCAGGGCAAAGCACTAGGCACCTGTGATAGATAATAATAAGGCATTTTGAGGTAGATATATACGAAGCCAGGGTAAAGTGACTAGGCATCAGGATAGATAATAATAAGGTATTTGAGGTAGAGGATGTACATGAAGGCAGGTAAAGTGACTAGGCATCAGGATAGATAATAATAAGGTATTTGAGGTAGATATGTACATGAAGGCAGGGTAAAGTGACTAGGCATTGATATATAATAATAAGGTATTTGAGGTAGATATGTATATGAAGGCAGGGTAAAGTGACTAGGCATCAGGATAGATAATAATAAGGTATTTGAGGCAGATATGTACATGAAGGCAGGGTAAAGTGACTAGGCATCAGGATAGATAATAATAAGGCATTTGGAGGTAGATATGTACATGAAGGCAGTGGTAAAGTGACTAGGCATCAGGATAGATAATAATAAGGCATTTGAGGTAGATATGTACATGAAGGTAGGTTAAAGTGACTGAAATGGATAGATAATAATAAGGGCATTTGAGTGTAGATATGTACATGAAGGCAGGGTAAAGTGACTATGCAAAATTGTGATAGATAATAATAAGGTATTTGAGGTAGATATGTACATGAAGGCAGGGTAAAGTGACTAGGCACTCTAGGATAGATAAGACAAAGGTATTTGAGGTAGATATGTACATGAAGGCAGGGTAAAGTGACTAGGCATCAGGATAGATAATAATAAGGCATTTGAGGTAGATATGTACATGAAGGCAGGTAAAAGGACTAGCAAATCAGAATACAGATAATAATAAGGTATTTGAGGTAGATATGTACAAGGACAAGAGGTAAATAGACTAGCATCAGGATAGATAATAAGGCATTTGAGGTAGATATGTACATGAAGGCAGGTAAAGTGATCTGAGGCAGGTATGACTAGTGCAAAGAATATCTAGTCACATGATATCATAGCTGTTAGGGGACAGTAAGGTAGGCATGCCTATTATTGAGCAATATTTCTATTTCCCACATACATTAGGACCTTCCATAACGTACTCAGTGCTGTCTGGGTGGGGACAGCCTCAGCCTTGGCCCCACTGAAGGAGAAGCTAGAAAGAGAGGTGCCTCCAAACAGGAAGGAGGAAGAGGAGGAGGAGGAGACAGGACGCTAGAAGATCCTCCAGAGCTCAGAGTCTGGCCCAAGCAGTTGATACATGTGGGAGCGGAGCAGGAGCGGCGCTGGAGCTTCTTTCTCCGAGGCTGGAGTGGTGCCGCCCTTGTCCTTGCTGAAGGAGAAGAGTGGGATTAGGGCTGGCCGGAGCCGGCGGTACTAGAGGAGGAGGGGGTGTGGTACCGGCTGGCTGCCTCCTCCGGTGCTGCCGCCGCTACCGGGCCGCCGACCCCCAGTCCCAGCGCCTACTCCCTCCAGCCTCCTCCGCGTACTTCTTGTCGATGCTGGCCAGGTGCTTCAATAGTCTTTGAAGATGGGGCTGAGGTCGCAGAGAGGGTTTCTGTTGACGCGCTTGGTGATCCAGTCTGACCGAGCAGTTGAGCGCCAGAGGCTGCTTCCTGTACTCCTTGGTTGTCAGAGGAGGCACAGGGAGCTGGAGCTCAGAGACAGACTGGAAACCACGGGGAGGAAACCGTTAGGCTAGTTGCCTGTGATGTCACCGCTGGAGGGGGGCCAATGAATGTTAATGAACCTAGGAGGAGGAGGGGAGAGAGAGGTGAGAGAGGAGAGGGGGATAGAGAGGAGGGGAGAGAGAGAGGAGAGAGGGGATAGAGAGGAGGGGGATGAGAGGGGGAGAGGAGAGGAGGGAGAGAGGAGAGGAGAGAGGAGGAGAGGGGATAGAGAGGAGGGGAGGGAGAGAGGGGGATAGAGAGGGGATGAGGAGAGGAGAGGGATAGAGAGGGGGATGAGGAGAGAGAGGAGAGGAGAGGAGAGGAGAGTGAGAGGAGAGGAGAGGAGAGGGAGAGGAGAGGAGAGGAGAGGAGAGGAGAGGGAGAGGAGAGGAGGAGAGGAGAGGAGAGGAGAGGAGAGGAGAGGAGAGGAGAGAGAGGAGAGGAGAGAGGAGAGAGAGGAGAGGAGAGGAGGAGAGAGAGGAGAGGAGAGGAAGTAAGGAGCAGGTAAAGAGGACAAGAGAAACAGAAGGAGAGTAATGCTACAGCAGAGAGAAGCTGTGATACTCTCGGAGGAAGCCTTAAGGCTTCAGCATGCGGTTCGGCTGCTGCCTAGCCAACCCAACAAGTGTTCCCAGTACCTTCCACCTTCGCTTGAAAACCACCAGCGGCAATATACCGCTTTGTCCACCTTGGAGACACTGTGAGCTTGTATAGTCACAATTAATCTAAGATAAAAAGAAATACGCTATACATTTTTACATCTAACTAGGATGTTTGGTGCAGCATTTCTTATTAAAAAGAATGTGCAATTTAAAAACTAGCCTATCATTGAAGAATCCCTACTGTTGACCAATCACCACCCGACTTTGGCTTACAACTTCGCCTGACTCGAGAAATGTTTGTGTGCACAAACAGCCGAAAACCCCTAGTCAAGACCAAAACATCCGAAAATGTTGTCACACATATGCAGGAAATCAGTTTCAGATGGGAGGCATGGACGCCAGTAGCCCTGAGTTTGAAATGGTAGAGAAGGAGAGAGACTGACTGAAGATTGGAGCATCTCCGTTCTGTCATTCCACCCTCAGGTACCACACACTGGGAGAGGACCGACACACTGATTCAGGAGTCCATTAGCCTCCAATACCAGATCCACACAGAGCCAACCCCACTGATTCAGCTCCATTAGCCTCTATACCAGATCCACACAGAGCCAACCCCACTGATTCAGGTCCTAGCCTCTAATACCAGATCCACACAGAGCCAACCCCACTGGATTCAGCTCCATCCCCAACCTCTAATACCAGATCCACACAGAGCCAACCCCACTGATTCAGCTCCATTAACCTCTAATACCAGATCCACACAGAGCCAACCCCACTGATTCAGCCCCACTAACCTCTAATACCAGATCCACACAGAGTCAACCCCACTGATCAGCCCATTACCTCTACCAGATCCACACAGAGCCAACTCCCACTGATTCAGCTCCATTAGCTATCTAATACCAGATCCACACAGAGCCAACCCCACTGATTCAGCTCCATTAACCTCTAATACCAGATCCACACAGAGCCAACCCCACTGATTCAGCTCCATTAACTTCTAATACCAGATCCACACAGAGCCAACCCCACTGATTCAGCTCCATTAGCCTCCAATACCAGATCCACACAGAAACCTTACTGAGTTCAGCTCCATTAGCCTCTAATACCAGATCCACACAGAGCCAACCCCACTGGATTCAGCCTCCCTGTAGCCTCTAATACCAGATCCACACAGAGCCAACCCCACTGATTCAGCTCCATTAGCCTCTAATACCAGATCCACACAGAGCCAACCCCACTGATTCAGCTCCATTAGCCTCTGCCAGATCCACACAGAGCCAATTCCCACTGATTCAGCTCCATTAGCCTCTAATACCAGATCCACACAGAGCCAACCCCACTGATTCAGCTCCATTAGCTTCTAATACCAGATCTACACAGAGCCAACCCCCTGATTCAGCTCCATTAGCCTCTAATACCAGATCCACACAGAGCCAACTCCCCACTGATTCAGCTCCATTAACCTCTAATACCAGATCCACATGAGCCAACCCCACTGATTCAGCTCCATTAGCCTCCTAATGCCAGATCCACACAGAGCCAACCCCACTGATTCAGCTCCATTAGCCTCTAATACCAGATCCACACAGAGCCAATCCACTGATTCAGCTCCATTAGCCTCCTAATGCCAGATCCACACAGAGCCAACTCCCACTGATTCAGCTCCATTAGCCTCTACTACCAAGATCCACACAGAGCCAACCCCACTGATTCAGCTCCATTAGCCTCATACCAGATCCACACCAGAGCCAACCCCACTGATTCGCTCCATTAGCCTCTAATACCAGATCCACACAGAGCCAACCCCACTGATTCAGCTCCATTAGCCTCTACCAGATCCACACAGAGCCAACCCCACTGATTCAGCTCCATTAGCCTCTAATACCAGATCCACACAGAGCCAACCCCACTGATTCAGCTCCATTAGCCCTTACCAGATCCACACAGAGCCAACCCACCACGATTCAGCTCCATTAGCCTCTAATACCAGATCCACACAGAGCCAACCCCACTGATTCAGCTCCATTAACCTATAATACCAGATCCCTCAACTCCATTTCATATCAACACCGGGCCACTTTCCAAGTTATCCCCTCCAGGATTCTTACTTTAACTGTACAACAAGTTAGAAATGCAGCCTCTTACCAGGTGTGGTGGTCTTTGGTGGCAGCTGGCGAAGGCGAACCCGTGAAGGCTGGGTATTGACGGGTGTAACACTGTTCCCATTGGACAGTTTGAACCCTGCACCCATTCCCGAACCCGGAGAAGGCCATGATTCCCATCGTGGCTGGCCCGGGTTCCCGTCGGAGGGGCCAGGGAGAACCCTTTAAACCCTTTCGAACGTTTCCTCCACTCTGCCTGCAGGTCAGCACAGACAGGAAGGAAACAAATTATTCACTCCTATCTCCCTCCATTAGGCTACATCACCACTCTTTAAAAAGGGAGTTCTGGCATTAAGGGGAAGGAAGCACTGCCCCGACGGGTTAAAGTAAAGCTGGAAGGAAGCAAGCGATGCTTGAATTGGGTTTCTAGGAAGCATGTTTGAATTGGGTTAATGTAAAAAAGCTAAGGAAGAACTGCTTGAATTGGGTTAAAAAGTAAAAGCTAGGTTGTGTTTCAGAACTTGTGCAATAAGAAACCCTGTTCTGTTTTCTTCTAATGAACATTACCCAGGTTTCCACCTGACAGACTACGCAGTATGCATGATGCGCCTAGTTCCCATGGTGTTGGTTAGTTAAATTAGTCTATAAAAACTATGTGGCATTCAAGGCCATATTCTAGCCTACCTCTGAACCAGCAGTTAGACACACAGACAAAGCATGCATGTCAAGCAATGCTACCTCTGAACCAGCAGTTAGACATTGGCACAACAGCATGCATGTCGGTTAAAGGGCCTACCTCTGAACCAGCAGTTAGACACACGACCAGCATGCATGTCAGTTAGCCATCCTCTGAACCAGCAGCTAGACACACAGACAGCATGCATGTCAGTTAGCCAGTTAGCCTACCTCGAACCAGCAGTTAGACACACAGACAGCATGCATGTCAGTTAACCAGATAGCCTACCTCTGAACCAGCAGTTAGACACACAGACACATGCATGTACAAGTTAGCCTACCTCTGAACCAGCAGCTAGACACACAGACAGCATGCATGTCAGTTAGCCATACCTCTGAACCAGCAATTAACACACACAGCATGCATTCTTCCTGCCTACCTCTGAACCAGCAGTTAAGACACACAGACAGCATGCATGTCAGTTAGCCAGGTAGCCTACCTCTGAACCAGCAGTTAGACACACAGACAGCATGCATGTCAGTTAGCCAGTAGCCTACCTCTGAACCAGCAGTTAGACACACAGACAGCATGCATGTCCAGTTATGAGTAGCCTACCTCTGAACCAGCAGTTAGACACACAGACAGCATGCATGTCAGTTAGCTATACCTCTGAACCAGCAGTTAACACACAGACAGCATGTTGTCAGTTCTAGCCTACCTCTGAACAACCTGATTAAACACACAGACACATGCATGTCAGTTAGCCAGGTAGCCTACCTCTGAACCAGCAGTTAGACACACGAGACAGCATGCATGTCAGTTTGTGAGTTAGCCTACCTCTGAACCAGCAGTTAGACACACAGACAGCATGCATGTCAGTTAGCCAGGTAGCCTACCTCTAGAACCAGCAGTTAGACACACAGACAGCATGCATGTCAGTTAGCCTACCTCTGAACGCAGTTAGACACACGACGCATGCATGTCCAGTTAGCCAGGTACCTACTCTAACATTACGACACCATTGTCCAGTTAGCCTCCTACCTCTGAATTCCAGCAGTTAGACACCCAGACCATGCATGTCAGTTAGCAGATAACCACCTCCTCTGAACACCCAGTTAACACACGACGCATGCATGTCGTCTTACCTCTAACCAGCGGTTAACACACAGACACATGCATGTCAGTTCCTACCTACCTCTAACCATTAACACACCAACAGCATGCATGTCAGTTCAGCCTACCCTCTAACCAGCAGTTAAACACACAGACAGCATGCATGTCAAGTTAGCCAGTTAGCTTCACCTCCTGAACCAGCAGTTAACACCAGACAGCAGCTTGTCAGTTAACCATAGCCCTACCTCTGAACCAGCAGTTAACCCCTCATTTCCTTCCACACTCTGAACCAGCAGTTACCCAACTTTCTCCTACCTCTGAACCAGCAGTTCCCACCACAGCATGCATTCTGGCCCCAGTTAGCCTACCTCTGAGCCAAGCAGTTAACACACAGACAGCATGTGCATGTCAGTTAGCCAGAGTAACCTACCTCTCAACCACCCTTAACACACACAACCGCTTGCATGTCAGTTAGCCTACCTCTGAACCACCCATTAACACCCCTGTTCAGTTACTACCTCTAACCAGCAGTTAGACACACAGACACATGCATGTCAGTTAGCCTACCTCTGAACCGGCAGTTAGACACAGACAGCATGCATGTCCAGTTGGCCATAGCCTACCTCCTGAACCCAGCTAGACACACAGACAGCATGCATGTCAGATAGCCCAGATGATAGCCTACCTCTGAACCAGCAGCTAGACACACAGCCAGCATGCATGTCAGTTACCCTACCTCTGAACCTCACCACAATACATTCAGCACCTACCTCTAACAGCATTAACACACAGACCAGCATGCACAATGTCAGTTAGCCTGAGTAGCCTACCTCTGAACCAGCAGCCCCTTGAGCCTTCTTGATCAGGCCTATTCTTCATACATCATCATTAAGCGATGAAAACGTCCCTACCTGCTGAACACATCACCCTATTGGATGGTCAAAATATATACAACAAATCCTTACTCTGCAATATAGTCCAGGCAATGTTTGCAAAGTTTTGGGTTAAATTCACATATCGCTGACTATGTTTTACGTATTTTCCTGCAACTACAAGGATGATTCTAGAGCGTTCAATCTGTTATTTACAAGCTTCTTTGTAACTGTATTTACTTAGGGCTGGCACGAATTGCTCTATAGCCTTGTAATAATAATAATAATAATAATATACATTTAATTCAGACACTTTTATGTCGGTTATAGATAACAGCCTTCATAAAATAAAATAAACAGTCATAACCTGTATAAAAAAAAATTTAAAAATTTGCTGACTGAGGAAAGTATTTGCGGGTTTGTGCGGTTGAGTCAGTTTCTGCTAACATATGCCTTCATGATAACTATTGCTCCTTACTTCCCAACAACCATCTTCATTGCCACAATGCAGCAGCACATAGAAAATGGAAGAATAGAGCTGCGGGCTTGAACCTTCTAACCCTGGTCATTTGACTGTAAATAAACTCATGGGTTACACTTCGCAATGTCTGCCTGGTATTGTGATGCAATCGATTTCCCATAGTAATGTAGGGCGTTCACTAAAATGATGTTAACTGATGTGACATCAAGCAATGAATGTATTATTTACTGACGTATGTTGGAGTTGAATCAACAAATAACAGCACAGGAACTTTTTACTTTCTACTTTGCTCCTAGGTAAAAAAATTGCAAGGTTACAACAGCGTAATAATTCCATGCGAGCGTTCGAACATAAACAAATTCATGGGACCAGCTCCGTTGAGAACTACTAGCGCTGTTGCTAACTGGCGCTGGTCCCATGAATTGCAGATTACGGATCTATTAGAACCCCATTGTCTTAACTTTACAGTCTTCAACCTAAATGTTAGCAAGCTGGCACGGCCTGTTGCATTACATAACATTATATTTTTGTTCAACAACCTATGATCTGCGTCCAACAGACCCTACACCCTTCTACCTAGGCATGCGTCAGCTTCCTAACCTTGAGCTGATCCCCGGTTGATTCAGAGCGTAGAACCTCAGCATTATTGTGCCGTTGTCTTAACCTTTCCCCATTTTTCAACCTAGCTTTGCTTCTATGGGGACACTCAAAATGGCCGCCATCCACCCATTATACACCATCCTTCTATTCATTCTATTTCTATGTTCCTGTGCAAGGTCAGCACCGAAATTTTTAAAATAAAACAAAAATTTGAGGGCCTCTGTCATTTGGCTGGCTACAGTATCCACTATCCAACCGTCTTTAGCTCCTTCTAAAGTATCCCCTTTCACAACACTGCCCAGATAACTGTTTTGCTTACAACACAACGCATGTTGTATCTATTGATTATCATTTACTGGGATGCTAACCCAAATTTCTTCTACTAGGCAAACGTGTGAACTAACCCCTGGACCGTCCTGCGCTGTGTATTATCTATACATCTATCCTATCAGCGGGGCTGTAGTAACATGGTACAGCAAGCCCACCCCTCACTCCCCCTTCATCCTCCTGATCCCAGTTCCTGTCGGTCAGCTCTTTGTCACGATCCTCTTCCCATCACACTCTGCTCTCTGAACACACAAAACCGTCCAACGCACCAATGATTCAACTGTGATAATTAAAATACTTCCAAAATGGTCTGGTTATTTTGTGAGGCCAGTGGTACATTATAAAAGTCTACTGTAAACAAATACAATATATATAAACACTAGAGAATTTCAGTAACATCTGCTTCCAACATCAGGACCTGACTAACTAATTAACTACATAAACAACAAACTAATTAACTTCACATAACTACTAATAATAAGGCAGTATTTCTTATCTCTGTTAATTAAGTTATTACTACTATTATAGTATACTGTTATACTAAACTAATTCACAAACTGTTGGACAAAGTAGATAATTTATCTTGTTTAAGTAATGTTATGTTAATTCTTAATTCTATATCACAAAGTCTCTTAATTAATGCCTGTATACAAGCATATATTGAATACCTAGTTAGCTACTAATATCTAAGTAACGTTAGCAACATACTATTGAGTCCGTTATTTTCTCTTCCCGCTTCAAGGATAATTTGGCTAACCATCTGTAGGAGGACTTCCTTTCCCTAATGTTACTACTAAAACGTGTTAAACGTTCAAAAAGACAAAAGTAGCTAGCCAACTTTGTTGTCTAATTTGATGCATTAGCAATTTGTCCATTTAGCTAGCACGCTAACTAGTTCGCTAACCATTTAACAGTTTTCTTTTTGAGGTTATGTTCTCAGTACTTTTTTACCACCGTCCGTGCAGAGTAACTTTAATCAATAAGATAAGAGTAAGTAAATAAATAATAAAATAAGAGTTAACGTCAATCATTTGAACCTACCTAACAACCCACTCCCGCTAGTATGTTGCTAGACTAGTTAGCTATCTTCTACTTCTTCATTAATATACTTACCTTTTCCCGAATTAAATATTCGATAACTACCCCTTAATATTAAAAAAACAATTCCAAATGTTACTAAACTTTAATAATCGTGGTTCCACGGCGGGTCGGGTTTACTTCCGCCCAAAATCTGTCCACAAAAATAACCACCACAAAAATTATGTTTTTTTTTTTTAGCGGTCAATGAGTGTCGAATTTGGTCAACCTTAAAATGTAATTGTTAATTTGCTACATGAGCTTATTTGGTCAAACAAGTTTAGCAATGGTTAGGCTGTTATGAATGCACTGATATAAGTGACCACTTACTATTTCTAACTTAAAAAAACCACGTTATTACATATGTAAACTATCTGCCCACTTTCTCATTGGCTAAATGAATTCCCACCTGATCTCCCACGTTCTATACACCTCAACTTCGTTTACCCCATATGCCGATTATTGTGGATAATCCAATTCCTATAATAATTCATTAAAATGTTTACATGCTTTGAAAGAAAACTAATCCTGTTTCCATGAACACATCTGAATACGGAGCTACCTGATGTACTGATAAAATGCAATCAAAAATAACTCTCCCTTAACATGTTATTTTTGGGAACATTTTGATTCTGAGTTTGTAATGTGAAAACTACTTCCTAAGAAGCATAGGTTCAGTTCCAAACTCTCACTCCCTCCCTGTAAAGAGGGGTTCGCTTAGCTAGTGCTAGCACATATAGTTGAAATACACTTCTGGAATGCCGATTGTGTTTACATTCCTAATATTCGAAAGATTGCTCAGAAAACCAGATATTTTAATCGGCGTATGCTTACTTCGATTTTACCTCTCCCGATAATTAAGATAAACAGAGGAAGGTGTATACGCTGACTATTGCGTAATCAGCCTACTGCCATAATTCATATAATATCAAAGTATTGAAATTGTGCATGTAAACATACTGAGTACTGTACATGCACAATAATATTCATATTCTACCAAATTTAGCACTGTAAGCAAGCCTTCCTCTTATACTCGGTTAAGTGAGTTCAGAAAAACCTAAAACTCATCTTATAAATGTTTTCACATACAAACGTATATGTCCAACTCAGAATCAAATAGTCTTCCAAAAATAATATGTCCTATAAGTAGAATGTTTTTTAAGGATTAGTGATTTTTGCATTTTGTCAAAGTCCCATCAGCGGCCTGATTTTCAGTTTGTCCATCTCAACATTATTATAATTTTCTTCTTGCAAAGCATGTAAAGCCCAATTTTAAACGAACTATTATATTAACCTACTATCACACAATAATCGCATTATCGTTCTTGTAATGCTAATAATATCGCTTCCTCCCGCCTGTATTCCATCTTTGACACATGTATTTCCATTGTTAGAGCTCTTGATTATCTTGTCAATATAATAAACATCTTGGGTTTAGTTTAGTAAATTTGTCCAAGCTCCAATCCACGCCCCATTTTACAAAACGAATCTCTGCCTTTGCCCTCGTCTCCGTTTACCCAATGCGCAAAGGGCGAAATATAGACCATTCAAAGGGAGTTGCAGTCCTGTGGTAGAGTTTGAGAGTCCTCCAGAGCTCTATCCTGTTTAAATATTTCTACTGAAATGCCAAAAAATTCCCCAAAGCTCACTTCCTCAAGAGCTTTGTGATAATGATTACACACACACACACACACACACACACACACACACACACACACACACACACACACACTCTTGGAGTTGTCCTATATCTTGTGAGTGAGGCATATAGGGAGTGTACAATATTCATACTATGTATGATTCAAAATGGGCACAGAATGTTACTTGTGATACTTATGGCATGAGGGTGTCTTTCTCCATCAGGGCTGTGGCTCTGGATTTGAAGCCAAATCATTATCAGCTCCAGCCATAGCCCCAGACTCCCACTGCACAGTAGGCCAAGACTGCCTAGCCGGAAATTCTCCATACTGCGGGGGGGGGGGTAAACCGTGTAATGTCAGTTGAAGCAGAGCAGAGGCTGGTCTCCAAACCCCCAGGATTCTCAGTCCAGTGCCAGGGCCTTGCCAAGGGACAGTGCTGGAGAAAAGGAGGAAGTAGAGCTGGAACCTCTAAGCGACAGAAACCTTACCAGGACCTTCCCCACAGCCTGCCTGCGAGATACAGTGGGCGGGGCCTTGGGTTTTGGTTGGCAATGCAAAAGAAGCTGTTCTAGCTTAACAACAGCGCTCATTGAGGACAATTCCCAAGGTCCAATGGAAATGTAAGGTGCGTTGAAGCAAAATAAAAATTTAAAATCAGTAAATCATGTTGAAGCCAACTACCATGGGTCCTAATTCTGCATTATGCCTTAGTACCACTAGTTCCTTTCCAACTTGATAATATAATTTTGTCTACGGTATTTCAGGTTCCAGTGAAGTGCATTAGTTCAGACATCCATAGAGGAACCTTGGTAGGCTATTCTCCCATCCCAGGGAGGCGTAGATGGGGTGGGAGGAGGCCCTCTGCCTGCCTGCTAGGTGGAGGAGATTACCAGCCAGGCTACAAATGGAGCCTACTGGGCACTATGGGGCACCCACTCCATGGAGGCAGGTTAAGAGCCACACACACACACGCGCGCGCACACACACACACACACACACACACACGCATGCGCGCACACACACACACACACGCACACACACGCACACGCACACACACACACAGGTTCAGCCAAGAGGCATGGTAGGGTAGCCTAATCAGGGCTGACAGGTTCAATAGGTTTCAGATGTTTAGATGGGAGACTTCAGAGCTGGTAGAATCAAAGGCTTGTTATTCCCTGGACAGGCCAGCCTGTATCGATCACTACGAGAGGACGTCAACCGCAGTGATTATCTCCCGATGAGGTTCTGATTCTAGCATGGCATCAACACATCAGGACAAGGACAATACTTTGTTCAACCACAGGTCTGTTATGTCAGAGCTTTCTTCAATCAGGGTAGGAAGAATTGAAATTGGAAATACAGCTAAATTCTGGTACAATATTTAAGGTATACAACTACTTTCAACCACATAATTCCATATAAAACACTATATTAGATATAGTGAACTATAGGATCTCTGTCTTAAATCCCCCGATCTTACTCCATAGTTATGTTCTTAGTTAAATCCCAAGGTCTTTATTATAATTCCTGCAGTGTATCTCTAATAGCTGGTCTGCTCTCATGGCAGACATGGCTGCATCAAATGGCCCCCTATTCCTATATAGTGCCTACTCTTAGGACTCTGGTCAAACTCAGTGCAGTATGTAGTGAGTTAGCAACATGCCATTTGGGGCGCTCTACCGTGTTTAAATGTCAATCAGGCACTATGCAGATCACACAAGCCGTATTTACACCCAATTAGTTAACAGCGTTATGCAGTAATTAGCAGAGTGACAAATTAATTTCATGACTCAACACAATCTAAAACTAAAGTATTAACTGTAGGGTGGATATACATTTCTCTCATGGTTATAGGCTGTAATGCTCATCTATGTGTATTGGGATGTAATCAGCATCATGTCTTCTAGTATGGGAAGGTTGCTAACTAGTGACAGGGAAGGGTGCTAACTAGTGACAGGGAAGGGTGCTAACTAGTGACAGGGAAGGTTACTAACTAGTGATAGGGAAGAGGTACTAACTAGTGACAACCACAAGGGAAGGGTACTAACTAGTGACAACAGGGAAGGGTGCTAACTAGTGACAGGGAAGGGTACTAACTAGTGACAGGGAAGGGTGCTATCTAGTGACAGGGAAGGTACTAACTAGTGAAAGGGAAGGTTGCTAACTAGTGAAAGGAAGGTGCTAACTAGTGACAGGGAAGGGTGCTAACTAGTATTGAGAAGGGTGCTAACTAGTGATAGGGTAGGGTGCTAACTGAAGTGACAGGGGAAGGGTGCTAACTAGTGAAAGGGAAGGGTACTAACTAGTGACAGGAGAAGGGTGCTAACTAGTGACGGGGAGGGTGCTAACTAGTTTATTTGGGGAAGAGGTGCTAACTAGTGATAAGTGAATTACTAACTAGTGACAGGGAAGGGTGCTAACTAGTAGCAGGAGAAGGTACTAACTAGTCCGAGAGGGTGCTAACTAGTGACAGGGAAGGGTGCTAACTTGGCGACAGGAATTGGTACTAGCTAGAAGTGACAGGGGAGGGTGCTAACTAGTATGATGAGGAGGAGGTGCTAACTAGTGACAGGGAAGGGTGCTAACTAGTGATAGGGAAGGGTACTAACTAGTGACAGGAAGAGTGCTAACTAGTGACAGGAGGTTGCTAAATGGTGACAGGAAAGGGTACTAACTAGTGACAGGGGAGGTTGCTAACTAGTGACAGGGAAGGGGTGCTAACTAGGCGGCAGGGAAGGAGTACTAACTAGTGACAGGGGAGGGTACTAACTAGTGACATGGAAGGGTACCCCAACTAGTGATAGGAAAGGTTACTAACTAGTGACAGGGAAGGGTGTTAACTAGTGACAGGGAAGGGGAATTTTCAACTAGTGGCAGGAAGGGTACTAACTAGTGACAGAGAAGGAGTACCAACTAGTGACAGGGAAGGGTACTAACTAGTGACAGGGAAGGTTACTAACTAGTACAACCGGGAAGGAGTGTTAACTAGTGACAGGGAAGGGTGCTAACAAGTGACAGGGAAGGGTGCTAACTAGTGGCAGGGGCCGGGTACTAACTAGTCGAGAGGTACTATTTAGTGACAGGGAAGGGTGCTAACTAGTGACAGGAAGGGTGCTAACTAGTGACAGGGAAGGGTGCTAACTAAGTGACAGGAAGGTGCTAACTAGTGACAGGGAAGGGTACTAACTAGTGAAGGGAAGGGTGCTAACTAGTGACAGGGAAGGGTACTACACTAGTGACAGGAAGGGTTACTAATCTAGTGACAACAGGGAAGGTGCTAACTAGTGACAGGGTAGGGTACTAACTAGTGACAGGGAAGGGTGCTAACTAGTGACAGGGAAGGGAGTACTAACTAGTGACAGGGAAGGTGCTAACTAGTGACAGGAAGGGTGCTAACTAGTGACAGGGGAAGGGTACTCCAACTAGTGACAGGAAGGGTGCTAACTAGTGACAGGAAGGGTGCTAACTAGTGACAGGGAAGGGTACTAACTAGTGACAGGGAAGGGTGCTAACTAGTGACGGGAAGGGTGCTAACTAGTGACAACAGGGAAGGGTGCTAACTAGTGACAGGGAGGGTGCTAACTAGTGACAGGGAAGGTGCTAACTAGAGACAGGGAAGGGTCACTAACTAGTGACAGGGAAGGGTACTAACTAGTGACAACAGGGAAGGTGCTAACTAGTGACAGGGTAGGGTACTAACTAGTGACAGGGAAGGGTGCTAACTAGTGACAGGGAAGGGTACTAACTAGTGACAGGAAAGTACTAACTAGTGACAACAGAAGGAATAGCTAGTATCTAGTGACAGGGTAGGTACCTTAACTAGTGACAGAAGGGTGCTAACTAGTGACAGGGAAGGGTACTAACTAGTGACAGGAAGGGTGCTAACTAGTGACAGGGAAGGGTGCTAACTAGTACGACAGGGAGTACTAACTAGTGACAGGGAAGGGTGCTAACTAGTGACAGGAAGGGTGCTAACTAGTGACAGGAAGGTACTAACTAGTGACAGGGAAGGTACTAACTTAGTGACAGGGAAGGGTACTAACTAAGTGACAACAGGGAAGGGTGCTAACTAGTGACAGGGTAGGGTACTAACTAGTGACAGGGGAAGGTGCTAACTAGTGACAGGAAGGGTACTAACTAGTGACAGGAAGGGTGCTAACTAGTGACAGGAAAGGGCACTAACTAGTGACAGTTAAGGGTACTAACTAGTGACAGGGAAGGGTGCTAACTAGTGACAACAGGGAAGGTGCTAACTAGTGAAAGGGAAGGGTGCTAACTAGTGACAGGGAAGGTGCTATCTAGTGAAAGGAAAAGGTACTAACTAGTGAAAGGGAAGGGTGCTAACTAGTGACAGGGAAGGGTACTAACTAGTGAAAGGGAAGGGTGCTAACTAGTGAGGGAAAGGGAAGGGTGCTAACTAGTGACAGGGGGGTACTAACTAGTGACAGGGAAGGGTGCTAACTAGTGACAGGGAGGGTACTAACTAGTGACAACAGGGAAGGTGCTAACTAGTGACAGGAAGGGTACTAACTAGTGACAGGGAAGGGTGCTAACTAGTGACAGGAAGGATTGCTAACTAGTGACAGGGAAGGTACTAACTAGTGACAGGGAAGGGTGCTAACTAGTGACAGGAAGGGTGCTAACTAGTGACAGGGAAGGGTGCTAACTAGTGACAGGGAAGTGGTACTAACTAGTGACAGGGAAGGTAGCTAACTAGTAGACAGGGAAGGGTGCTAACTAGTGATTCGGGGAAGGGTACTAACTAGTGACAGGAAGGTACTAACTAGTGACAGGGAAGGGTACTAACTAGGTGACGGGAAGGGTGCTAACTAGTGACAGGGTAGGGTACTAACTAGTGACAGGGAAGGGTGCTAACTAGTGACAGGAAGGGTACTAACTAGTGACAGGGAAGGGTGCTAACTAGTGACAGGGAAGGGTACTAACTAGTGACAGGAAGAGGGTACCTAACTAGTGACAGGGAAGGGTGCTAACTAGTGACAACAGGAAGGGTGCTAACTAGTGAAAGGGAAGGGTGCTAACTAGTGACAGGGAAGGGTGCTATCTAGTGACAGTGAAGGGTACTAACTAGTGAAAGGGAAGGGTGCTAACTAGTGACAGGGAAGGGTGCTAACTAGTGACAGGGAAGGGTGCTAACTAGTGACAGGGAAGGGTGCTAACTAGTGACAGGGAAGGGTGCTAACTAGTGACAGGGAAGGTGCTAACTAGTGACAGGGAAGAGGGTACTAACTAGTGAAAGGGAAGGGTGCTAACTAGTGACAGGAAGGGTACTAACTAGTGAAAGGAAGGGTGCTAACTAAGGGATGTAGTCAGCATCATGTCTTCTTACATTTACATTTACGTCATTTAGCAGACGCTCTTATCCAGAGCCACTTACAAATTGGTGCATTCAACATATAGCCAGTGGGATAATCTTCCAGTGATGCTTCTCAATCCACCACATCCGCCTGATGTCGCACTTCCGCATCTGCGGTGAAAGGTGACAGAGCTAGAGCGGTGTTTTTCAGACCATGAGACATCCAGAAGATGGTCTGTAGTGTCTGAACGGTTTGGCCTACACACTAATATGACCCCTCTGTGGAAAGGGGGTGAGACACTCACGAACACGTACATGTCGGTTGTTTAGGTCCCCCGGTACCAGTTTTAAAAAAAATGAATGGAAGTATATATGGAGACTGTTTAGTGCCAAAAAATAAGGGTTAAATACATGTTCTTTCTTATTATCTCTCAGATATATGACAGACACTTCTGAACAAACTTCCTTTAGAGTTTTGGGGGGGGACAATCAGGGGAGGGTGCAGAGAGCTGTGTCCCACTGGCTATTAGGAAGGGTGCAGAGAGCTGTGTCCCACTGGCTATTAGGAAGGGTGCAGAGAGCTGTGTCCCACTGGCTATTAGGAAGGGTGCAGAGAGCTGTGTCCCACTGGCTATTAGGAAGAGTGCAGAAGAAAACGTTTTAGTGGTATGACTTTATAGAAATTACTAATTAAATGTTTATCTGATAATGTTTTTCCTTATACTCTGATGTTTACTGAAAGTAAAATGTATTTGGTTTGCTGTCAAACCTGATATCACTGTGTACCAAACCATGTGGGTATTTGGTTTGCCGTCAAACCTGATATCACTGTGTACCAAACCATGTGGGTTGGAAAGGAGGAAAAGGAAATGAAATGATAAAAGAAGAAGAAATCGAACCAGAGATCTCTTTGTTTCTTCTCATGAAAGAGACAATCAACACTTCTCTCTTCTAACTCCCCCCACAACATCTCAGGTCCTTCAGTATTAAAGGCCGAGTGCAGTCAAAACACGATTTTCCTGTGTTTTATATATATTTCCACACTATGAGGTTGGAATAATACTGTGACAATTGTGAAAATGATGATGATGCCGTTTTACTGTAAGAGGTGTTTTGAAAGACCGCCTGAAATTTCAGCCTGTTTTGTTGGAATGGAGTTTTGGCCTTCCTGGTGACATCACCAGGCGGTAGAATTAGTCAATAGACCAATAAGAAAGAGAGTTCCAAACCTCTCAGCCAATAACAGCTAGTTTTGAGTTGTCCCCTCCCCACTCAGACAGTCCTAGTCAAAACGCTTGCTTGAGAAATTCCTCTTTGCTAAAGAGCTATTTTTGTTGCTCTGTGACCATTTTAATTTTAAAAAATAATCACAGTAAGGAACTTGGCTCATTGTTGATTCTTCTCATGTATTTCTGCGTCCCAACTTTGGCACCATATTCCCTACATAGTGCACTACTTTTGACCAAAGCCCTATCTGGCCCTAGTCAAAGAAGTGCCTATATATAGGGAAACAGGGTGCCATTTTGGGACGCTGCATCTGACGACGACATACTGTTGCCTGCCACTCCACTGTTTCTGCACACAGCCTTAAGCTATCGTTACTATCCGGCTGACAGGAGCAAGACAGCTGCACTGAAATGGGGGAAACGCTGCTGAGAAACAGGAGAAGAATTTCATTTGGTCACTGCCTCGATGGATTCATTTACATTTACATTTTAGTCATTTAGCAGATGCTCTTATCCAGAGCGACTTACAGTTAGTGCATAGATTACTTTTTTTTCATTACCCCCGTGGGAATCGAACCCACAACCCTGGCGTTGCAAACGCCATGCTCTACGAACTGAGCTACAACTGAGCTACATGACAGTGGGATAGAACACCTACTTTACGGGGGTTCCATTATAGGCCTCTTATCACTTCCTGTTTTCTTCAACCATCCCATATTCCAGATTATACATCCATTACACCAGCCATGGGGTTTACAAAGGACATGATGTCACGATCGTTATAAACAGCGGACCAAGGCGCAGCGTGATATGCGTACATCTTTTATTTAAGTGCACACACGAACAAAACAACAAACCAAACGATACGTGAAGTCCGAGGTTATACACCAAAAAAAAACCTTACGGGAACATCAAGCGGTAGCAGCTAGTACTCCCGGGGACGACGAACGCCGAAGCCTGCCCGAGCCAGGAGGAGGAGCAGCCTCGGCGGCATCCGTGACACATGACTTGTCATTTGGAAGTCTTTAGTTATGATAGTAACACAAACTTCTATGAAGAGTGAGAATTAACATCCCCCCCCGGGGTTGTCTTTTCAAAACCCTCCTTATATACCAATCACCTGGGTTAGGTCTGAAATGATACCCTATTCCCCTAAGTAGTGCACACATTGTGTCCAGAGCCCTATGGGACCCCTATGGACGCTGGTCAAATGTAGTGCACTATAGAGGGAATAGGGTTAACATTTGGGAGGGTTAACATTTGGGACTCAAACCTGTTCGTTGTGTTACTGTGTTTGTGCTTCGTTCTCGATGAGACTAAACGTTCATCACGACATTTCCTCTATGCAGGAGGGGTATTGTTGTTTTTCCTGATAAGAATTTAATTCACTCCTTTGTGCGCGACAAGAGAAAACATCGGCATTCTCTCCGGCTAAAGCAAAACGAGACCGCAGCCACAGACAATAATCAGCCAGCGGGAGATTTTCCTTCAGAAGTTGTTCTTGAAGTTCAGAATAAGAGTGAGTCATTACAAAGTATCAGTCCCAAAGGGCACCCTATTCCCTGTTTAGAGCACTACTTTAGACCAGAGAATGGCACCATATTCCCTGTTTAGTGCACTACTTTTGACCCGAACCTTATGGGCCCTGCTGCACTATAAAGGGAAAAGGGCGCCATTTTGGATCTAGCCCCAAGATTGCGTATATATCTCCACATGGGATTTTTCTCACCAGACTGAGCAATACAAGGTTTTAAAATGAGAGTGCTGAGATTCAACAAATCACAGTTGTTATTTTTAGAGACTAATGTAATTTCGTGGCAAAGCCAAACCATTTCCATGGCGATACAATTACACTCTGGATGCTAGCGAAATGGCACCCTATTCCCTATATAGTGCACTACTTTTGACCAGTGCCAATAGGGCTCTGTAGTATATAGGGAATAGCGCGCAGTTTGGGATAAACACAGCGTCTACTTCCCAGTGGACTGCAACAGTAAGAGACAACCGTTCACTTCCTTACTGTCTCTTAAATACCTCCTCTTTTTAAGCAGACCTTTAAACAAACAGAGGCAGGAGAAACAGTACCTGGCTAGTCTGTTTATCTTGGATACAGTTCAAACTAAAGTGGATGTTTGCGTCCCAAATGGCACCCTATTCCCTATATAGTGCACTACTTTAGACCAGAGAATGGCACCCTATTCCCTATATAGTCCACTACTTTAGACCAGAGAATGGCACCTATTCCCTATATAGTGCACTCACTTTAGACCAGAGAATGGCACCCTATTCCCTATATAGTGCACTACTTTAGACCAGAGAATGGCACCCTATTCCTATAGTGCACTACTTTAGACCAGAGAATGGCACCCTATTCCCTATATAGTGCACTACTTTAGACCCAGAGAATGGCACCCTATTCCCTATATAGTGCACTACTTTAGACCAGAGAATGGCACCCTATTCCCTATATAGTGCACTACTTTAGACCAGAGAATGGCACCCTATTCCCTATATAGTGCACTACTTTAGACCAGAGAATGGCACCCCTATTCCCTATATAGTGCACTACTTTAGACCAGAGAATGGCACCCTATTCCCTATATAGTGCACTACTTTAGACCAGAGAATGGCACCCTATTCCCTATATAGTTGCACTACTTTAGACCAGAGAATGGCACCCTATTCCCTATATAGTGCACTACTTTAGACCAGAGAATGGCACCCTATCTCCCTATATAGTGCACTACTTTAGACCAGAGAATGGCACCCTATTCCCTATATAGTGAACTACTTTAGACCAGAGAATGGCACCCTATTCCCTATATAGTGCACTACTTTAGACCAGAGAATGGCACCCTATTCCCTATATAGTGCACTACTTTAGACCAGAGAATGGCACCCTATTCCCTATATAGTGCACTACTTTAGACCAGAGAATGACACCCTATTCCCTATATAGTGCACTACTTTAGACCAGAGAATGACACCCTATTCCCTATATAGTGCACTACTTTAGACCAGAGAATGGCACCCTATTCCCTATATAGTCACTACTTTAGACCAGAGAATGGCACCCTATTCCCTATATAGTGCACTACTTTAGACCAGAGAATGACACCCTATTCCCTATATAGTGCACTACTTTAGACCAGAGAATGACACCCTATTCCTATATAGTGCACTTACTTTAGACCAGAGAATGGCACCCTATTCCCTATATAGTGCACTACTTTAGACCAGAGAATGGCACCCTATTCCCTATATAGTGCACTACTTTAGACCAGAGAATGGCACCCTATTCCCTATATAGTGCACTACTTTAGACCAGAGAATGGCACCCTATTCCTATATAGTGCACTACTTTAGACCAGAGAATGGCACCCTATTCCCTATATAGTGCACTACTTTGGACTCAGAGAATGACACCCTATTCCCTATATAGTGCACTACTTTAGACCAGAGAATGGCACCCTATTCCCTATATAGTGCACTACTTTAGACCAGAGAATGGCACCCTATTCCCTATATAGTGCACTACTTTAGACCAGAGAATGGCACCCTATTCCCTATATAGTGCACTACTTTAGACCAGAGAATGGCAGCCTATTCCCTATATAGTGCACTACTTTAGACCAGAGAATGGCACCCTATTCCCTATATAGTGCACTACTTTAGACCAGAGAATGACACCCTATTCCCTATATAGTGCACTACTTTAGACCAGAGAATGGCACCCTATTCCCTATAGTGCACTACTTTAGACCAGAGAATGGCACCCTATTCCCTATAGTGCACTACTTTAGACCAGAGAATGGCACCCTATTCCTATATAGGGCACTACTTTAGACCAGAGAATGGCACCCTATTCCCTATATAGTGCACTACTTTAGACCAGAGAATGGCACCCTATTCCCTATATAGTGCACTACTTTAGACCAAAGAATGGCACCCTATTCCCTATATAGTGCACTACTTTAGACCAGAGAATGGCACCCTATTCCCTATAGTGCACTACTTTAGGCCAGAGAATGGCACCCTATTCCCTATATAGTGCACTACTTTAGACCAGAGAATGGCACCCTATTCCCTATATAGTGCACTACTTTAGACCAGAGAATGGCACCCTATTCCCTATATAGTGCACTCACTTTAGACCAGAGAATGGCACCTATTCCTATATAGTGCACTACTTTAGACCAGAGAATGGCACCCTATTCCCTATATAGTGCACTACTTTAGACCAGAGAATGACACCCTATTCCCTATATAGTGCACTACTTTAGACCAGAGAATGGCACCCTATTCCCTATATAGTGCACTACTTTAGACCAGAGAATGGCACCTATTCCCTATATAGTGCATTCTACTTTAGACCAGAGAATGGCACCCTATTCCCTATATAGTGCACTACTTTAGACCAGAGAATGGCACCCTATTCCCTATATAGTGCACTACTTTTGATAAGAGCACTGTGAGGATATAGGGAATAGGGTGCCATTTGGGATGCAGTGGATGATCATCTTTTCTTCTTGGCATCACCAGATGGTTGCCTGGTGGAAGTGGACCACCACTGACAAGATGGCTGCCTGGTGGAAGTGGATCACCACTGACAAGATGGCTGTCTGTTGGAAGTGGACCACCACTGACGATGAAGCAGTATCTCTGTCTCTAGTCCTGAGGTTTCCTAAAGCACCAGGGATAAAGCAGTATCTCTGTCTCTAGTCCTGTTTCCAAAGGACCAGGGATAAAGCAGTATCTCTGTCTCTAGTCCTGAGGTTTCCTAAAGCACCAGATAAAGCAGTATCTCTGTCTCTAGTCCTGTTTCCTAAAGGACCAGGGATAAAGCAGTATCTCTGTCTCTAGTCCTGAGGTTTCATAAAGGACCAGGGATAAAGCAGTATCTCTGTCTCTAGTCCTGTTTCCTAAAGGACCAGGGATAAAGCAGTATCTCTGTCTCTAGTCCTGAGGTTTCCTAAAGGACCAGGGATAAAGCAGTATCTCTGTCTCTAGTCCTGAGGTTTCCTAAAGGACCAGGGATAAAGCAGTATCTCTGTCTCTAGTCCTGAGGTTTCCTAAAGGACCAGGGATAAAGCAGTATCTCTTGTCTCTAGTCCTGAGGTTTCCTAAAGGACCAGGGATAAGCAGTATCTCTGTCTCTAGTCCTGTTTCCTAAAGGACCAGGGATAAAGCAGTATCTCTGTCTCTAGTCCTGAGGTTTCATAAAGGACCAGGGATAAAGCAGTATCTCTGTCTCTAGTCCTGAGGTTTCCTAAAGCACCAGGGATAAAGCAGTATCTCTGTCTCTAGTCCTGTTTCCTAAAGGACCAGGGATAAAGCAGTATCTCTGTCTCTAGTCCTGAGGTTTCCTAAAGGACCAGGGATAAAGCAGTATCTCTGTCTCTAGTCCTGAGGTTTCCTAAAGGACCAGGGATAAAGCAGTATCTCTGTCTCTAGTCCTGTTTCCTAAAGGACCAGGGATAAAGCAGTATCTCTGTCTCTAGTCCTGAGGTTTCCTAAAGGACCAGGGATAAAGCAGTATCTCTGTCTCTAGTCCTGAGGTTTCCTAAAGGACCAGGGATAAAGCAGTATCTCTGTCTCTAGTCCTGAGGTTTCCTAAAGGACCAGGGATAAAGCAGTATCTCTGTCTCTAGTCCTGAGGTTTCCTAAAGGACCAGGGATAAAGCAGTATCTCTGTCTCTACGTCCTGAGGGTTTCCTAAAGCACCAGGGATAAAGCAGTATCTCTGTCTCTAGTCCTGAGGTTTCCTAAAGGACCAGGGATAAAGCAGTATCTCTGTCTCTAGTCCTGAGGTTTCCTAAAGGACCAGGGATAAAGCAGTATCTCTGTCTCTAGTCCTGTTTCCTAAAGGACCAGGATAAAGCAGTATCTCTGTCTCTAGTCCTGAGGTTTCCTAAAGGACCAGGGGATAAAGCAGTATCTCTGTCTCTTGTCCTGAGGTTTCCTAAAGGACCAGGGATAAAGCAGTATCTCTGTCTCTAGTCCTGAGGTTTCCTAAAGGACCAGGGATAAAGCGTATCTCTGTCTCTAGTCCTGAGGTTTCCTAAAGGACCAGGGATAAAGCAGTATCTCTGTCTCTAGTCCTGAGGTTTCCTAAAGCACCAGGGGATAAAGCAGTATCTCTGTCTCTAGTCCTGAGGTTTCCTAAAGGACCGGGGATAAAGCAGTATCTCTGTCTCTAGTCCCTGTTTCCTAAAGGACCAGGGATAAAGCAGTATCTCTGTCTCTAGTCCTGTTTCCTAAAGGACCAGGGATAAAGCAGTATCTCTGTCTCTTGTCCTGTTTCCTAAAGGACCAGGGATAAAGCAGTCATCTCTGTCTCTAGTCCTGAGGTTTCATAAAGGACCAGGGATAAAGCAGTATCTCTGTCTCTAGTCCTGAGGTTTCCTAAAGCACCAGGGATAAAGCAGTATCTCTGTCTCTAGTCCTGTTTCCTAAAGGACCAGGGATAAAGCAGTATCTCTGTCTCTAGTCCTGAGGTTTCATAAAGGACCAGGGATAAAGCAGTATCTCTGTCTCTAGTCCTGAGGTTTCCTAAAGCACCAGGGATAACAGTATCTCTGTCTCTAGTCCTGTTTCCTAAAGGACCAGGGATAAAGCAGTATCTCTGTCTCTAGTCCTGAGGTTTCCTAAAGGACCAGGGATAAAGCAGTATCTCTGTCTCTAGTCCTGAGGTTTCCTAAAGGACCAGGGATAAAGCAGTATCTCTGTCTCTAGTCCTGAGGTTTCCTAAAGGACCAGGGATAAAGCAGTATCTCTGTCTCTAGTCCTGTTTCCTAAAGGACTAGGGATAAAGCAGTATGTGCTTGGCTCTGCATCTTGTGCTGTGTATGGTGCTGTACTGTATACTGTATGGTGCAGTGCTGTACTGTATGGTGCAGTGCTGTATACTGTATACTGTATGGTGCGGTGCTGTATGCCAAGTCTCCGTTTGGAGGACTGAGTAAAATGGCAGTGATTAAGGTTGCGCCTCAAATTGCACTATATTCCTTTTGACCAGAGCACCCTATTCCCTATATAGTTGCACTACTTTAGACCAGAGAATGGCACTCCTATTCCCTATATAGTGCACTACTTTAGACCAGAGAATGGCACCCTATTCCTATATAGTGCACTACTTTAGACCAGAGAATGACACCCTATTCCCTATATAGTGCACTACTTTAGACCAGAGAATGGCACCCTATTCCCTATAGTGCACTACTTTAGACCAGAGAATGGCACCCTATTCCCTATATAGTGCACTACTTTAGACCAGAGAATGGCACCCTATTCCTATATAGTACTTCACTTTAGACCAGAGAATGGCACCTATTCCTATATAGTGCACTACTTTTGATAAGAGCACTGTGAGGATATAGGGAATAGGGTGCCATTTGGGATACAGTGGATGATCATCTTTTTCTTCTTGGCATCACCAGATGGTTGCCTGGTGGAAGTGGACCACCACTGACAAGATGGCTGCCTGGTGGAAGTGGATCACCACTGACAAGATGGCTGTCTGTTGAAGTGGACCACCACTGACGATGAAGCAGTATCTCTGTCTCTAGTCCTGAGGTTTCCTAAAGCACCAGGGATAAAGCAGTATCTCTGTCTCTAGTCCTGTTTCCTAAAGGACCAGGGGATAAAGCAGTATCTCTGTCTCTAGTCCTGAGGTTTCATAAAGGACCAGGGATAAAGCAGTATCTCTGTCTCTAGTCCTGTTTCCTAAAGGACCAGGGATAAAGCAGTATCTCTGTCTCTAGTCCTGAGGTTTCCTAAAGGACCAGGGATAAAGCAGTATCTCTGTCTCTAGTCCTGAGGTTTCCCTAAAGGACCAGGGATAAAGCAGTATCTCTGTCTCTAGTCCTGAGGTTTCCCTAAAGGACCAGGGATAAAGCAGTATCTCTGTCTCTAGTCCTGAGGTTTCCTAAAGGACCAGGGATAAAGCAGTATCTCTGTCTCTAGTCCTGTTTCCTAAAGGACCAGGGATAAAGCAGTATCTCTGTCTCTAGTCCTGAGGTTTCCTAAAGGACCAGGATGCAGTATCTCTGTCTCTAGTCCTGTTTCCTAAAGGACTAGGGATAAAAGCAGTATCTCTGTCTCTAGTCCTGTTTCCTAAAGGACCAGGGATAAAGCAGTATCTCTGTCTCTAGTCCTGAGGTTTCATAAAGGACCAGGGATAAAGCAGTATCTCTGTCTCTAGTCCTGAGGTTTCCTAAAGCACCAGGGATAAAGCAGTATCTCTGTCTCTAGTCCTGTTTCCTAAAGGACCAGGGATAAAGCAGTATCTCTGTCTCTAGTCCTGAGGTTTCCTAAAGGACCAGGGATAAACAGTATCTCTGTCTCTAGTCCTGAGGTTTCCTAAAGGACCAGGGATAAAGCAGTATCTCTGTCTCTAGTCCTGTTTCCTAAAGGACCAGGGATAAAGCAGTATCTCTGTCTCTAGTCCTGAGGTTTCCTAAAGGACCAGGGATAAAGCAGTATCTCTGTCTCTAGTCCTGAGGTTTCCTAAAGGACCAGGGATAAAGCAGTATCTCTGTCTCTAGTCCTGAGGTTTCCTAAAGGACCAGGGATAAAGCAGTATCTCTGTCTCTAGTCCTGAGGTTTCCTAAAGGACCAGGGATAAAGCAGTATCTCTGTCTCTAGTCCTGAGGTTTCCTAAAGCACCAGGGATAAAGCAGTATCTCTGTCTCTAGTCCTGAGGTTTCCTAAAGGACCAGGGATAAAGCAGTATCTCTGTCTCTAGTCCTGAGGTTTCTAAAGGACCAGGGATAAAGCAGTATCTCTGTCTCTAGTCCTGTTTCCTAAAGGACCAGGGGGATAAAAGCAGTATCTCTGTCTCTAGTCCTGAGGTTTCCTAAAGGACCAGGGATAAAGCAGTATCTCTGTCTCTAGTCCTGTTTCCTAAAGGACTAGGGATAAGCAGTATGTGCTTGGCTCTGCATCTTGTGCTGTGTATGGTGCTGTGACTGTATACTGTATGGTGCAGTGCTGTACTGTATGGTGCAGTGCTGTATACTGTATACTGTATGGTGCGGTGCTGTATGCCAAGTCTCCGTTTGGAGGACTGAGTAAAAATGGCAGTGATTAAGGTTGCGCCTCAAATTGCACTATATTCCTTTTGACCAGAGCACCCTATTCCCTATATAGTGCACTACTTTAGACCAGAGAATGGCACCCTATTCCCTATATAGTGCACTACTTTAGACCAGAGAATGGCACCCCTATTCCCATATAGTGCACTACTTTAGACCAGAGAATGACACCCTATTCCCTATATAGTGCACTACTTTAGACCAGAGAATGGCACCCTATTCTCTATATAGTGCACTACTTTAGACCAGAGAATGGCACCCCTATTCCCTATATAGTGCACTACTTTAGACCAGAGAATGGCACCCTATTCCCTATAGTGCACTACTTTAGACCAGAGAATGGCACCCTATTCCCATATAGTGCACTACTTTTGATAAGAGCACTGTGAGGATATAGGGAATAGGGTGCCATTTGGGATGCAGTGGATGATCATCTTTTTCTTCTTGGCATCACCAGATGGTTGCCTGGTGGAAGTGGACCACCACTGACAAGATGGCTGCCTGGTGGAAGTGGATCACCACTGACAAGATGGCTGTCTGTTGGAAGTGGACCACCACTGACGCATGAAGCAGTATCTCTGTCTCTAGTCCTGAGGTTTCCTAAAGCACCAGGGATAAAGCAGTATCTCTGTCTCTAGTCCTGTTTCCTAAAGGACCAGGGATAAAGCAGTATCTCTGTCTCTAGTCCTGAGGTTTCATAAAGGACCAGGGATAAAGCAGTATCTCTGTCTCTAGTCCTGTTTCCTAAAGGACCAGGGATAAAGCAGTATCTCTGTCTCTAGTCCTGAGGTTTCCTAAAGGACCAGGGATAAAGCAGTATCTCTGTCTCTAGTCCTGAGGTTTCCTAAAGGACCAGGGATAAAGCAGTATCTCTGTCTCTAGTCCTGAGGTTTCCTAAAGGACCAGGGATAAAGCAGTATCTCTGTCTCTTAGTCCTGAGGTTTCCTAAAGGACCAGGGGATAAAGCAGTATCTCTGTCTCTAGTCCTGTTTCCTAAAGGACCAGGGATAAAGCAGTATCTCTGTCTCTAGTCCTGAGGTTTCATAAAGGACCAGGATAAAGCAGTATCTCTGTCTCTAGTCCTGAGGTTTCCTAAAGCACCAGGGATAAAGCAGTATCTCTGTCTCTAGTCCTGTTTCCTAAAGGACCAGGGATAAAGCAGTATCTCTGTCTCTAGTCCTGAGGTTTCCTAAAGGACCAGGGATAAAGCAGTATCTCTGTCTCTAGTCCTGAGGTTTCCTAAAGGACCAGGGATAAAGCAGTATCTCTGTCTCTAGTCCTGTTTCCTAAAGGACCAGGGATAAAGCAGTTCTCTGTCTCTAGTCCTGAGGTTTCCTAAAGGACCAGGGATGAAGCAGTATCTCTGTCTCTAGTCCTGAGGTTTCCTAAAGGACCAGGGATAAAGCAGTATCTCTGTCTCTAGTCCTGAGGTTTCCTAAAGGACCAGGGATAAAGCAGTATCTCTGTCTCTAGTCCTGAGGTTTCCTAAAGGACCAGGGATAAAGCAGTATCTCTGTCTCTAGTCCTGAGGTTTCCCTAAAGCACCAGGGATAAAGCAGTATCTCTGTCTCTAGTCCTGAGGTTTCCTAAAGGACCAGGGATAAAGCAGTATCTCTGTCTCTAGTCCTGAGGTTTCCTAAAGGACCAGGGATAAAGCAGTATCTCTGTCTCTAGTCCTTTTCCTAAAGGACCAGGGATAAAGCAGTATCTCTGTCTCTAGTCCTGGTTTCCTAAAGGACCAGGGATAAAGCAGTATCTCTGTCTCTAGTCCTGAGGTTTCCTAAAGGACCAGGGATAAAGCAGTATCTCTGTCTCTAGTCCTGGTTTCCTAAAGGACCAGGGATAAAGCAGTATCTCTGTCTCTAGTCCTGAGGTTTCCTAAAGGACCAGGGATAAAGCAGTATCTCTGTCTCTAGTCCTGAGGTTTCCTAAAGCACCAGGGATAAAGCAGTATCTCTGTCTCTAGTCCTGAGGTTTCCTAAAAGGACCAGGGATAAAGCAGTATCTCTGTCTCTAGTCCTGTTTCCTAAAGGACCAGGGATAAAGCTAGTATCTCTGTCTCTAGTCCTGTTTCCTAAAGGACCAGGGATAAAAGCAGTATCTCTGTCTCTTGTCCTGTTTCCTAAAGGACCAGGGATAAAGCAGTATCTCTGTCTCTAGTCCTGAGGTTTCATAAAGGACCAGGGATAAAGCAGTATCTCTGTCTCTAGTCCTGAGGTTTCCTAAAGGACCAGGGATAAAGCAGTATCTCTGTCTCTAGTCCTGTTTCCTAAAGGACCAGGGATAAAGCAGTATCTCTGTCTCTAGTCCTGAGGTTTCCTAAAGGACCAGGGATAAAGCAGTATCTCTGTCTCTAGTCCTGAGGTTTCCTAAAGGACCAGGGATAAAGCAGTATCTCTGTCTCTAGTCCTGTTTCCTAAAGGACCAGGGATAAAGCAGTATCTCTGTCTCTAGTCCTGAGGTTTCCTAAAGGACCAGGGATAAAGCAGTATCTCTGTCTCTAGTCCTGGGTTTCCTAAAGGACCAGGGATAAAGCAGTATCTCTGTCTCTAGTCCTGAGGTTTCCTAAAGGACCAGGGATAAAGCAGTATCTCTGTCTCTAGTCCTGAGGTTTCCTAAAGGACCAGGGGATAAAGCAGTATCTCTGTCTCTCTAGTCCTGTTTCCTAAAGGACCAGGGATAAAGCAGTATCTCTGTCTCTAGTCCTGAGGTTTCCTAAAGGACCAGGGATAAAGCAGTATCTCTGTCTCTAGTCCTGAGGTTTCCTAAAGGACCAGGGATAAAGCAGTATCTCTGTCTCTAGTCCTGTTTCCTAAAGGACCAGGGATAAAGCAGTATCTCTGTCTCTTTAGTCCTGAGGTTTCCTAAAGGACCAGGGATAAAGCAGTATCTCTGTCTCTAGTCCTGAGGTTTCCTAAAGGACCAGGGATAAAGCAGTATCTCTGTCTCTAGTCCTGAGGTTTCCTAAAGGACCAGGGATAAAGCAGTATCTCTGTCTCTTAGTCCTGAGGTTTCCTAAAGGACCAGGGATAAAGCAGTATCTCTGTCTCTAGTCCTGAGGTTTCCTAAAGCACCAGGGATAAAGCAGTATCTCTGTCTCTAGTCCTGAGGTTTCCTAAAGGACCAGGGATAAAGCAGTATCTCTGTCTCTAGTCCTGTTTCCTAAAGGACCAGGGATAAAGCAGTATCTCTGTCTCTAGTCCTGAGGTTTCCTAAAGGACCAGGGATAAAGCAGTATCTCTGTCTCTTGTCCTGAGGTTTCCTAAAGGACCAGGGATAAAGCAGTATCTCTGTCTCTAGTCCTGAGGTTTCCTAAAGGACCAGGGATAAAGCAGTATCTCTGTCTCTAGTCCTGAGGTTTCCCCTAAAGCACCAGGGATAAAGCAGTATCTCTGTCTCTAGTCCTGTTTCCTAAAGGACCAGGGATAAAGCAGTATCTCTGTCTCTAGTCCTGAGGTTTCATAAAGGACCAGGGATAAAGCAGTATCTCTGTCTCTAGTCCTGAGGTTTCCTAAAGCACCAGGGATAAAGCAGTATCTCTGTCTCTAGTCCTGTTTCCTAAAGGACCAGGGATAAAGCAGTATCTCTGTCTCTAGTCCTGAGGTTTCATAAAGGACCAGGGATAAAGCAGTATATCTGTCTCTAGTCCTGAGGTTTCCTAAAGGACCAGGGATAAAGCAGTATCTCTGTCTCTAGTCCTGTTTCCTAAAGGACCAGGGATAAAGCAGTATCTCTGTCTCTAGTCCTGAGGTTTCATAAAGGACCAGGGATAAAGCAGTATCTCTGTCTCTAGTCCTGAGGTTTCCTAAAGGACCAGGGATAAAGCAGTATCTCTGTCTCTAGTCCTGAGGTTTCCTAAAGGACCAGGGATAAAGCAGTATCTCTGTCTCTAGTCCTGAGGTTTCCTAAAGGACCAGGGATAAAGCAGTATCTCTGTCTCTAGTCCTGAGGTTTCCTAAAGGACCAGGGATAAAGCAGTATCTCTGTCTCTAGTCCTGAGGTTTCCTAAAGGACCAGGGATAAAGCAGTATCTCTGTCTCTAGTCCTGTTTCCTAAAGGACCAGGGATAAAGCAGTATCTCTGTCTCTAGTCCTGAGGTTTCCCTAAAGGACCAGGGATAAAGCAGTATCTCTGTCTCTAGTCCTGAGGTTTCCTAAAGGACCAGGGATAAAGCAGTATCTCTGTCTCTAGTCCTGAGGTTTCCTAAAGGACCAGGGATAAAGCAGTATCTCTGTCTCTAGTCCTGAGGTTTCCTAAAGGACCAGGGATAAAGCAGTATCTCTGTCTCTAGTCCTGAGGTTTCCTAAAGGACCAGGGATAAAGCAGTATCTCTGTCTCTAGTCCTGAGGTTTCCCTAAAGGACCAGGGATAAAGCAGTATCTCTGTCTCTAGTCCTGAGGTTTCCTAAAGGACCAGGGGATAAAGCAGTATCTCTGTCTCTAGTCCTGAGGTTTCCTAAAGGACCAGGGATAAAGCAGTGTCTCTGTCTCTAGTCCTGAGGTTTCCTAAAGGACCAGGGATAAAGCAGTATCTCTGTCTCTAGTCATGAGGTTTCCTAAAGGCCCAGGGATAAAGCAGTATCTCTGTCTCTAGTCCTGAGGTTTCCTAAAGGACCAGGGATAAAGCAGTATCTCTGTCTCTAGTCCTGAGGTTTCCTAAAGGACCAGGGATAAAGCAGTATCTCTGTCTCTAGTCCTGAGGTTTCCTAAAGGACCAGGGATAAAGCAGTATCTCTGTCTCTAGTCCTGTTTCCTAAAGGACTAGGGATAAAGCAGTATGTGCTTGGCTCTGCATCTTGTGCTGTGTATGGTGCTGTACTGTATACTGTATGGTGCAGTGCTGTACTGTATGGTGCAGTGCTGTATACTGTATACTGTATGGTGCGGTGCTGTATGCCAAGTCTCCGTTTGGAGGACTGAGTAAAAATGGCAGTGATTAAGGTTGCGCCTCAAATTGCACTATATTCCTTTTGACCAGAGCACCCTATTCCCTATATAGTGCACTACTTTAGACCAGAGAATGGCACCCTATTCCCTATATAGTGCACTACTTTAGACCAGAGAATGGCACCCTATTCCCTATATAGTGCACTACTTTAGACCAGAGAATGACACCCTATTCCCTATATAGTGCACTACTTTAGACCAGAGAATGGCACCCTATTCCCTATATAGTGCACTACTTTAGACCAGAGATGGCACCTATTCCCTATATAGTGCACTACTATAGACCAGAGAATGGCACCCTATTCCCTATATAGTGCACTACTTTAGACCAGAGAATGGCACCCTATTCCCTATATAGTCACTACTTTAGACCAGAGAATGGCACCCTATTCCTATATAGTACTACTTTAGACCAGAGAATGGCACCCTATTCCCTATATAGTGCACTACTTTAGACCAGAGAATGGCACCCTATTCCCTATATAGTTCACTACTTTAGACCAGAGAATGGCACCCTATTCCCTATATGTGCACTACTTTAGACCAGAGAATGGCACCCTATTCCCTATATAGTGCACTACTTTAGACCAGAGAATGGCACCCTATTCCCTATATAGTGCACTACTTTAGACCAGAGAATGGCACCCTATTCCCTATATAGTGCACTACTTTAGACCAGAGAATGGCACCCTATTCCCTATATAGTGCACTACTTTAGACCAGAGAATGGCACCCTATTCCCTATATAGTGCACTGACTTAGGGAATAGGGTACCATTTGGGACACACATGAAAGTGTCTCACTCCATCATGAGGAAACATTGGACAGTCCATCCAATACTGGCCCCTCAAGACTTGTTCTATGCCATGTATCCCAATACCCTGTTGACGGAAGAGCAATTCATTCAACAAGAAGATATTTCAACATCCACAAATCAAATCAACATGTCTTTAGAGATGGAATCCGCATTAGGAAAACAGCACCACTGTCCTCCCCAGCAACCTTGTTGATTGTTTTTGGTTTAGTGGACCAAACGGAGGTGAGTTGCGGTGGGCAGTGTGGTAAGTACCGATTCTGCTGTTTTATCGCACGTGCAATGATGTCCAAGGGGGAAAAAAACTGTGTTTGTTGTTTGCAGTAACTTCTTTGTTGTTGTAATTTCTCAAACATCCGTGTCTGTTTCACTATTGAGGACTCCAGCTTTAATATAATATCCCAAATGACGTGGCTGTTTCACCATTGAGGACTCCAGCTTTAATATAATATCCCAAATGGACGTGGCTGTTTCACCACTAAGGACTCCAGCTTTAATACTAATATCCCAATGGGACGCGGCTGTTTCACCACTAAGGACTCCAGCTTTGAAGTGCATTTAAATTGCAACACTACTTTACAGTAAAACAATAAAATGAAAATAAGTTAATTGCTGTAGATTAATGATGTACAGTGGGGAAAAAGTATTTAGTCAGCCACCAATTGTGCAAGTTCTCCCCACTTAAAAAAGATGAGAGAGGCCTGTAATTTTCATCATAGGTACACGTCAACTATGACAGACAAAATTGAGAAAAAAAAATCCAGAAAATCACATTGTAGGATTTTTAATGAATTTATTTTGCAAATTATGGTGGAAAATAAGTATTTGGTCACCTACAAACAAGCAAGATTTCTGGCTCTCACAGACCTGTAACTTCTTTAAGAGGCTCCTCTGTCCTCCACTCGTTACCTGTATTAATGGCACCTGTTTGAACTTGTTATCAGTATAAAGACACCTGTCCACAACCTCCAACAGTCACACTCCAAACTCCACTATGGCCAAGACCAAAGAGCTGTCAAAGGACACCAGAAACAAAATTGCAGACCTGCACCAGGCTGGGAAGACTGAATCTGCAATAGGTAGCAGCTTGGTTTGAAGAAATCAACTGTGGGACAATTATTAGGAAATGGAAGACATACAAGACCACTGATAATCTCCCTCGATCTGGGGCTCCTACGCAAGATCTCACCCCGTGGGGTCAAAATGATCACAAGCGGTGAGCAAAAATCCCAGAACCACACGGGGACCTAGTGAATGACCTGCAGAGAGCTGGAACCAAAGTAACAAAGCCTACCATCAGTAACACACTCACGCAGGACTAAAATCCTGCAGTGCCAGACGTGTCCCCCTGAATAAGCCAGTACATGTCCAGGCCCGTCTGAAGTTTGCTGAGTGCATTTGGATGATCCAGAAGAGGATTGGGAGAATGTCATATGGTCAGATGAAACCAAAATAGAACTCTTTCGGTTAAAACTCAACTCGTCGTGTTTGGAGGACAAAGAATGCTGAGTTGCATCCAAAGAACACGTACCTACTGCTTGAAGCATGGGGTGGAAACATCATGCTTTGGGGCTGTTGGAGGAATGGGCCAAAATACCAGCAACAGTGTGTGAAAACCTTGTGAAGACTTACGAAAAACGTTTGAGCTGTGTCATTGCCAACAAAGGGTATATAACAAAGTATTGAGAAACTTTTTGTTATTGACCAAATACTTATTTTCCACCACTAATTTGCAAATAAATTCATAAAAATCCTACAATGTGATTTTTCCTCGAATTTTTCCTCATTTTGTCTGTCATAGTTGATTACCTATGATGAAAATTACAGGCCTCTCTCATCTTTTAAGTGGGAGAACTTGCACAATTGGTGGCTGACTAAACACTCTTTTTTCCCCACTGTAGGCTATGATTGTCACGCCCTGGCTCTGGGGACTCTTGTATGTTGAGCCAGGGTGTTAGTTTCTCTTTGTGTAGTGTCTATGTTTCATTTTCTATGTTCTGTTCTAGGTAATGTGTTTCTATGTTGCCGGGTGGTTCTCAATCAGGAGCGAGAATCAGCTGTTGCTTGTTGTCTCTGATTGGGAACCATACTTAGGCAGCCTGTTGTTACTCTGTGTTTTGTGGGATCTTGTTCCGTGTTGGTTTGTGTTCATGACCTAGGGGACTTCACGTTTCGTTTTAGTTGTTTTGTATTTTGTATCGTGTTGCTAGTACACTATTAAAGAGATGTACGCATATCACGCTGCGCCTTGGTCCAATCATTATGACGGCGTGACAGAAGATCCCACCAATATCAGACTTCCAAGCTCGCGTGTCCAGGAGCACACGCCGGAGGTACGTTAGTGGATGTCCTCCTCGGTTGGGGGCAGATCACGAGGAGGAGGCCGTCCGTTACCGGGGGCGCGAAGGGGGAGACCCAGGCAGAAGAGAAGCGGCGCCAGACCGGGCCGTGTCGGACAGGCGCGAGGCACCCCCAATAATTATTTTTTTGGGGGCACCACGGCATGACTGACGGGGCTGCTGGAGGCAGATGAAGCGAGTTTGTGACGAGAGAGAAGGCCACCAGGTTATGGGGGCCATTGGTCAGTAGAGGGAAGGAGAGTGTAGAGGCACCGGCGAGAGTACTGAGGTGTGTTACCAGTCCCGGTCCGGCCCGTTCCGGATCCCCACACAAGGCCAGTGGTGTGTGTTCCCGTGCACGGTCCGGCCTGTTCCTGTCCCTCGCACCAACCTGTGATGTGCGTCGCCAGCCCGGTCTGGCCTGTCTCTGCTCCCCGCACCAAGCCAGTGGTGCACTTCCGTCAGCGGTCCGCCCGGTCCCTGCTCCCCGCACCGAGCCAATGGTGCCCGTCGTCAGCCCGGTCCGGCCCGTTCCTGCTCCCCGCACCGGCCTGTGGTGCGCGTCGTCCTCCGGTCGCCGTTCCTGCTCCCACGCAAGTCGGTGGTGCGGCGTCGTCAGCCCGGTCCGGCCCATTCCTGCTCCCCCGCACCAAGCCTGTGGTGCGGCGTCGTCAGTCCGGCACAGCCCGTGCCTGGTCAGGTACCGGTCAGCTGCTCCACACCGGAGCCTAAGCAATCCACTCACCGATGTCCAGTCCAGCTCCAGCCAGTGGGACCAGACCAGGGCGCTACGGGGGTTGTTAGAGGGTGGTGGTCACGCCCAGAGCCGGATCCGCCTCCGAGGTGGAATGCCCACCCTGGCCCCTCCCTGTTGGGTTTTTATGTTGGCGCGGTCACAGTCCGCGCTTTGGGGGTACTGTCACGCCCTGGCTCTGGGGACTCTTTTTTGTTGAGCCAGGGTGTTAGTTTCTTTGTGTAGTGTCTATGTTTCGTTTTCTATGTTCTGTTTCTAGGTTATGTGTTTCTATGTTGGCAGGTGGTTCTCAATCAGAGGCGACTGAGAATCAGCTGTTGCTTGTTGTCTCTGATTGGGAACCATACTTAGGCAGCCTGTTGTGTCACTTGTGTTTTGTGGGATCTTGTTCCATGTTGGTTTGTGTTTGTTAACCGAGGACTTCACGTTTCGTTTTGTTGTTTTGTATTTTGTATTGTATGTTGCCAGTACACTATTAAAGAAGATGTACGCATATCACGCTGCGCCTTGGTCCACTTTTCATGACGATCGTGACAATGATGCACTCTTGTGAAATAATTGCTCTTGTTATTATGCTTGACTTGGTAGATTACCATACTGGCCACGCACAGTGATTCTGATTTCATAATCCCATTGCTCCTGGGGCTATACACTGCTAATGACCTTAACCTCTTGAATGCAGCTCCAGCCTAAACAGTAAACACTACAAGACATACTGAACCATACCCAAATATTTGGCCAGCTTATCAACCCACTGACTTATCAACCCACTCTCTCTCTACAGTGAGACTTATCAACCCACTCTCTCTCTACAGTGAGACGTATCAACCCACTCTCTCTCTACAGTGAGACTTATCAACCCACTCTCTCTCTACAGTGAGACGTATCAACCCACTCTCTCTCTACAGTGAGACTTATCAACCCACTCTCTCTCTATCAGTGAGACTTATCAACCCACTCTCTCTCTACAGTGAGAGACTTATCAACCCATACTCTCTCTCTACAGTGAGACTTCATCAACCCACTCTCTCTCTCTACAGTGAGACTTATCAACCCACTCTCTCTCTACAGTGAGACTTATCAACCCACTCTCTCTCTCTACAGTGAGACTTATCAACCCTCTCTCTCTGCAGTGAGACTTATCAACCCACTCTCTCTCTCTACAGTGAGACTTTATCAACCCACTCTCTCTACAGTGAGACTTATCAACCCACTCTCTCTACAGTGAGATCGTATCACCCCACTCTCTCTCTACAGTGAGACTTATCAACCCACTCTCTCTCTACAGAGTGAGACTTCCAGATCAACCCTCTCTCTCTACAGTGAGACTTACTCAACCCACTCTCTCTCTACAGTGAGACTTATCACCCACTCTCTCTCTACAGTGAGACTTATCAACCACTCTCTCTCTACAGTGAGACTTATCAACCTCTCTCTCTCTACAGTGAGTCTTATCACCCACTCTCTCTCTACAGTGAGACTTACTCAACCCACTCTCTCTCTCTCTACAGTGAGACTTATCACCCACTCTCTCTACAGTGAGACTTATCAACCCACTCTCTCTCTCTACAGTGAGACTTATCAACCCTTCCATCTCTACAGTGAGACTTATCAACCCACTCTCTCTCCACAGTGAGACTTACCTCAACCCACTCTCTCTCTATCAGTGAGACTTATCAACCGCTCTCTCTCTACAGTGAGACTTATCAACCCACTCTCTCTACAGTTAAACTTATCAACCCATCTCTCTCTCTACAGTGAGACTTATCAATCCACCCTCTCTCTACAGTGAGACTTATCAACCCACTCTCTCTCTCACAGTGAGACTTTATCAAGCCCACTCTCTCTCTACAGTGAGACTTATCAACCCACTCTCTCTCTACAGTGAGACTTATAAACCCACTCTCTCTCCTACAGTGAGACTTATCAACCCACTCTCTCTCTCTACAAGTGAGACTTATCACACCACTCTCTCTCTCTACAGTGAGACTTATCACCCACTCTCTCTACAGTGAGACTTATCAACCCTCTCTCTCTACAGTGAGACTTATCAACCCCACTCTCTCTCTACAGTGAGTCTTATTATCACCCACTCTCTCTCTCTACAGTGAGACTTCTCAACCCACTCTCTCTCTCTACAGTGAGACTTATCACCACTCTCTCTCTACAGTGAGACTTATCAACCCACTCTCTCTCTACAGGTGAGGACTTATCAACCCCACTCTCTCTCTACAGTTAGACTCCTATCAACCCTCTCTCTCTCTACAGTGAGACTTATCAATCCACTCTCTCTACAGTGAGACTTATCAACCCCTACTCTCTACAGTGAGACTTATCAACCTCTCTCTCTCCACAGTGAGACTTTATCAACCCACTCTCTCTCTCTCTACAGTGAGACTTATCAACCCACTCTCTCTCTACAGTGAGACTTATACAACCCACTCTCTCTCTACAGTTAGACTTATCAACCAATTCTCTCTCTACAGTGAGACTTATCAATCCACTCTCTCTCTACAGTGAGACTTACTCCAACCCTCTCTCTCTCTACAGTGAGACTTATCAACCCTCTCTCTCTACAGTGAGACTTATCAACCCACTCTCTCTCTACAGTGAGACTTATAAACCCCACTCTCTCTACGAGTGAGACTTATCAACCACTCTCTCTCTCTACAGTGAGACTTATCAACCCACTCTCTCTCTCTACAGTGAGACTTATCAACCCATTCTCTCTCTCTACAGTGAGACTTATCAACCCATTCTCTCTCTCTCTCTACAGTGAGACTTATCAACCCACTCTCTCTCTACAGTGAGGACTTATCAACCCACTCTCTCTCTACAGTGAGATCTATTACCCCTCCCGCCCCCAGAAGGTCTGTGTCCCAAATGGCCCCCCTATTTCCTCAATAGTGCACTGCTTTGGACCAGGGTGAAAGTGCAGTGGTAATATGTAGAGAATAGAAATATACTATTCAGTAAATATGTGTCTGAGAGGGGTAGTAAGCCTTTTTGAGGCTACAGTCAATATGTCTGAGAGGGGGTAGTAAGCAGGCTACAGTCAATATGTCTGAGGGGTGTTAGGCAGGCTACAGTCAATATGTCTGAGGGGGTGTAAGCAGGCTACGAGTCAATATGTCTGAGGGGGGTAGTAAGCAGGCTACAGTCAATATGTCTGGGGGGTAGTGGGCCGGCTACAGTCAATATGTCTGAGGGTATAAGCGGTCTGAGGGGTATTAAGCAGGCTACAGTCAATATGTCTGAGGGGGTAGTAAGCAGGCTACAGTCAATATGTCTGGGGCCTTCTTCAATTTCGGAGGGGCTTTTGTCGAGGGTGGTAAGCAGCTCACCCAGTCAATATGTCTGAGAGGGTAGTCAAGCAGGCTACAGTCAATATGTCTGAGAGGGGTAGTAAGCAGGCTACAGTCAATATGTCTGAGAGGGGTAGTGAGGCAGGCTACAGTCAATACTGTCTGAGAGGTGGTAGGCAGGCTTCCACAGTCAATATGTCTGAGAGGGGTAGTAAGCGGGCTACAGTCAATATGTCTGAGAGGGGTAGTAAGCCTAGGTATATGTGTTTGCAGCTTTCAATATGTCTGAGAGGGGTAGTAAGCAGGCTAGGTCAATATGTCTGAGAAGGGTTGGTAAGCAGGGCTACAGTCAATATGTCTGAGAGGGTAGATTAGCAGGCTGTTCAATATGTCTGAGGGGGTAGTTAAGCAGGCTCACAGTCAATAGTCTGAGAGGGGGTAGTTGGCCTCACTCGCGAGAGGGGGTGGTTACAGGCTACAGTCATAGGTCTGAGAGGGGTCCACTCTACAGTCAATATGTCTGAGGAGGGTAGCAAGCAGGCTTCTACAGTCATATTCTCGTAGTAAGCAGGCTACAGTCAATATGTCTGATGTATAAGCAGGTACATTATTATTCTTTATGAGCTACAGTCAATCTTACTGAGGTAGTAAGCAGGCCTACAGTCAATATGTCTGAGAGGGGTGTATAGCAGCTACTATGTCACAAAGGGGTGAAATAGCCGACTACGGTCAATATGTCTGAATAGTAGGCAGCCTACAGTCAATATGGAACCATTTACCAACAATCTCTTGCATGAGTAACCATCAACCTCACCTCGCTTGGGTCTGTCTGACCTTCTTCTAAAGGCATTCAATCCCACTACATCTATCCCAGGGGGTCGGGTCCAAGCTGTTATGATATGTTATATACATATATATATATATATCTATATTTATATATTTATATCTATATATATATCAATAGGTTGTTCTTTACTTGTCTAGGCCTATCAAAAGTAGTGCTTCTCATCTAAAGTCTCCCAGTGTCGCAGTGGTCTAATTCACTCCATGCAGTGTCCACACACTAATCCTGTTCTATCCTTATCGTTCCTCGCCGGCCCATGAGCGTCTTTCCTTCAGCGTCGTCCCAGGTGGGGAGGAATATGCCGGCAGGATGTAGCTCAATTGATAGAGAGCATGGCGTTTTGCAACGCTAGGGTTGCATTATTTGATTCCCTGTATGAAAAAAATGAAAGAAAATATATATATATATAAAAGAAAAAAAAAAAAGAAAAAAGAAAATGCTATACACTAACTGTAAGTAACTCTCTGATCTCTAATAACTCTTAAATGTAAATAAAAGGATAAAATCATCTGGTCAAAAGTAATCCTATTAGGGGAATAGGGTGCCATTCTCTGGTCTAAAGTAATTACCTATAGCGGAATGTACCATTCTCTGTCAAAAGTAGTTCTGGGAATGGGTGCCATTCTCTGGTCTAAAGTAATTACTATATGGGAATAGGGTGCCATTCTCTGTCAAAAGTAGTCACTATAGAGGGAATAGGGTGCCTCTGGTCAAAGTAGTGTACTATATATAGGGAATAGGGTGCCATTCTCTTAATATTCACTATATAGAATAGTACTATTCTCTGGTCTAAAAATATTCACTATATAGAATAAGATTGCCATTCTCTGGTCTAAAGTAATCACTATACTTGAATAGGGTGCCATTCATCTGAATTCTAAAGTAGTGCACTATATGGGGATAGGATTCTATTCTCTAGTCCTAAAATGATGTGTATATAGGGGAATAAGTGCCATTCTCTACATCAAAAATCACTTTCCCTTGTCCAGTCTCTGTTCCAAGTAAAACAAATTGCACTATAAGGGTAGGTGCCTCTGGTCAAAGTAGTGTACTATATAGGAATGAGTGCAAATTCTCTGGTCTAAAGAATAGCACTATATAGGGAATTTTACCAAGTATTCTCTAGTCTAAAGTAGTTGCACTATATAGGGAATGGGGTGCCATTCTCTGGTCTAAAGTAATCACTATATACTGGAATAGTTGCCATTCTCTGGTCTAAGTAGTGCACTAGTGGGGGAATGGTACCACCATTCTCTCTGAGTCTATAATGGTGCACTACATAGGGAATGAGGTGCCATTCTCTGGTCTATATATGTCTACTGGGATTTTTCATTCTCTGTCTAGTGATCCTTAGGTGGGTGCCATTCTTTGAGTCTAAAGTAGTGCACTATATAGGAATAGGGTACTATTCATCTGGTCTAAAGAAATAGTGCACTATATGTAGAATAGGGTGCCATTCTCTAAGAATTCTAAAGTAGTGCACTATAAAGGGGGAATAGGGTGCCATTCTCTGGTCTAAAGTAATTCACTTTATATAGGAATAGGTACTATTCTCTTCTAAATTCACTATATAGGAATGGGTCCATTCTCTGTCATTCTAGGGAATGGGTCCCATTCTCTTCAAGTAGTGCACTATGAGGAATAGGGTGCCTCTGGTCAAAGTAGTGTACTATATAGGGGGAATGGGATTGCCATTCTCTGGTCTAAATAAGTCACTACGGAATGGGTACTATTCTCTCCGTCTAAAAAAATAATCACTATAGGAACACATTCTCTGTTCTAAAATAATCCTATATGGAATAGTCCATTTCTATTTAATGTGCACTATATAGGGAATAGGGTACCATTCTACTGTCTATAGTAATTTCCCACCTTACAGAACGTCCTTTGGTCTAAAGTAGTGCACTATACAGGAATAGGGTGCCATTCTTTGGTCTAAAGT
>NW_025537068.1:0-42452 GCF_020615455.1 Coregonus clupeaformis | reverse complement strand
TGTGGTTAAAAATGCTCGGGACATATGCACGGATGGCAGTACAATTAATTGTATAGCCTACTAATCCATAAAGGAAAGCCATAAAAACAAGTAAAATGTATCTTCTCAAAATGTAGTTATATTCAAAAGCATTTTTTCAATGAAGTGTGTTTTACTTCTGGACAGGGCAGCCAGTTTTGAATGTTGCACTTAAAGCTCCTATACGAATTCCGTTCCTACCATAGAGTTCCTTTTAAATTATTCGAAATCCTAATTCTATGGTTCCAACCCCCTCTGTGAAATTGGATTCCACAATCAATAACGTAATCGGAACAATATTAGCCGAATAGACTGAACAGGTGCACAGTGAATTCACAAGCAGTGAGGTAAAATGGTCGAAATTTAGCTTTCATTCAACACTATCAGTCTCTCTTTTAATAACATCTATTTTTATTTCAAGGATGTGCAATATAAACACTGAACAGCCATATGCTTCAGATTGCACTGTCTGATTAAAAGAGAGTCAACGGACTAAATGTGTGAGCAAAATGTGGTCTCTGTGAAACGCCTATTGAAACAATGGTTCTTGCTAACCCTACACAGAATCTGAAAAGTGTGGTGTGCAATGTCCACAATTTCAGCATATTTATATTGATCATGGCCCTCATTTAATAAGACAGAGCCCTGCAACATTGTATTATAGAGTTATTCGTTTTTCATATTCAATATTGCCAGCTGAATAACTGCTTAATGTTATAATTTAATGCATTGCTCCAATGCAATTATTTGCATAGACATGTATGAAAATGGTTCACTTGCATTATATTTTCCTGATTAATTTCACAATAGCATAATTAAGAATCACCCACTGAAAATGTGGGCTTATAAAGGGAAGCGAAAGCCTGAACCATGCTACCTTCATCACCACGAATTATTTTTGTATACCTTCATGAAGCGATACTTGGGTGTATACTTCAGCAATGTAGGTATCATATCGAATCAAGATAATAGGTTGTTAATCATTTCTAATGTCTGTTGGACTCAATTTCTTTCAAAATAAACATGGCTGTATTGAAATGGTTGCGCATCTGTCTGACTATGTTCTGCCTAGACACAGCAGCAACCGATCCGTGCAGGTGGACGCAGTTTATGCACCAGTCTGCTATTTGGTGTGCACAATTTGATGCTCAATATATCTCATTTTTAGGCCTACATTTTAATGTATTTATTATAGCACATTTTATCTAACCAATGCTTTCACTCTCTGTACCACAATGTTTCATTTAAGGTTACTATCCCAATACAGTTCACTTATTTATATTGAAATGACTTTATTTCAGGGGTGGACAATTTCCAGCTTTGCGTCTAAAAGAAAAGTCGGCGCATGTTTACAGCGCATGTTTACAAGAACACACGGGTAGGATACACTTCAGTATCATATAGCAAGATTTTGATAGCTTAAACTATAGTATATGATTTCTTGCAATTTCAAAGTGGTAAATTGGAAGTTTAACCATGTAATTTATGAGACACCCTAATGCCTAAAACTTTGTTTTCTTTTATCGAGGACGAGGACGTCTCTGTGGTTGCTTTAGAGGCTTTGGGATATATGGCCCAATTATTTAACAGCCCGACTTCTGTCACCTGGAACAAGGAAATGCTGAACCTGTTCAAAAACAGATTACCAGTTAAATTAAGAAATTAGAGGGATGCGTCAGTAACATTTACATTTACATTTACATTTTAGTCATTTAGCAGACGCTCTTATCCAGAGCGACTTACAGGAGCAATTAGGGTTAAGTGCCTTGCTCAAGGGCACATTTACGTCATTTAGCAGACGCTCTTATCCAGAGCGACTCACAAATTGGTGCGTTCACCCCTATAGCCAGTGGGATAACCACTTTACAATTTTGGGGGGTAGAAGGATTACTTTATCCTATCCCAGGTATTCCTTAAAGAGGTGGGGTTTCAAATGTCTCCGGAAGGTGGTGAGTGACTCCGCTGTCCTGGCGTCGTGAGGGAGCTTGTTCCACCATTGGGGTGCCAGAGCAGCGAACAGTTTTGACTGGGCTGAGCGGGAACTATGCTTCCGCAGAGGAAGGGAGCCAGCAGGCCAGAGGTGGATGAACGCAATGCCCTCGCTTTGGGTGTAGGGACTGATCAGAGCCCGAAGGTACAGAGGTGCCGTTCCCCTCACTGCTCCATAGGCAAGCACCATGGTCTTGTAGCGGATGCGAGCTTCAACTGGAAGCCAGTGGAGTGTGCAGAGGAGGGGGGTGACGTGAGAGAACTTGGGAAGGTTGAACACCAGACGGGCTGCGGCATTCTGGATGAGTTGTAGGGGTTTAATGGCACAGGCAGGGAGGCCAGCCAACAGCGAGTTGCAGTAGTCCAGACGGGGGATGACAAGTGCCTGGATTAGGACCTGTGCCGCTTCCTGTGTAAGGCAGGGTCGTACTCTCCGGATGTTGTAGAGCATGAACCTGCAGGAGCGGGTCACCGCCTTGATGTTGGCGGAGAACGACAGGGTGTTGTCCAGGGTCACGCCTAGGCTCTTCGCACTCTGGGAGGAGGACACAGCGGAGTTGTCAACCGTGATGGCGAGATCATGGAACGGGCAGTCCTTCCCCCGGGAGGAAGAGCAGCTCCGTCTTGCCAGGGTTCAGCTTGAGGTGGTGATCCGTCATCCATACTGATATGTCTGCCAGACATGCAGAGATGCGATTCGCCACCTGGTTATCAGAAGGGGGAAAGGAGAAGATTAGTTGTGTATCGTCAGCGTAGCAATGATAGGAGAGGCCATGTGAGGATATGACAGAGCCAAGTGACTTGGTGTATAGGGAGAAAAGGAGAGGGCCTAGAACTGAGCCCTGGGGGACACCAGTGGTGAGAGCACATGGTGCGGAGACAGCCTTCTCGCCACGCCACTTGGTAGGAGCGACCGGTCAGGTAGGACGCAATCCAGGAGTGAGCCGCGCCGGAGATGCCCAGCTCGGAGAGGGTGGAGAGGAGGATCTGATGGTTCACAGTATCAAAGGCAGCAGACCGGTCTAGAAGGACAAGAGCAGAGGAGAGAGAGTTAGCTTTAGCAGTGCGGAGAGCCTCCGTGACACAGAGAAGAGCAGTCTCAGTTGAATGACCATTCCTGAAACCTGACTGGTTTGGATCAAGAAGGTCATTCTGAGAGAGATAGCAAGAGAGTTGGCTAAAGACGGCACGCTCAATAGTTTTGGAAAGAAAAGAAAGAAGGGATACTGGTCTGTAGTTGTTGACATCAGTGGGATCGAGTGTTGGTTTTTTGAGAAGGGGAGCAACTCTCGCTCTCTTGAAGACGGAAGGGACATGGCCAGCGGTCAAGGATGAGTTGATCAGCGAGGTGAGGTAGGGGAGAAGGTCACCGGAGATGGTCTGGAGAAGAGAGGAGGGGATGGGGTCAAGCGGGCAGGTTGTTGGGCGGCCTGCAGTCACAAGTCGCAGGATTTTATCTGGAGAGAGAGGGAGAAAGAAGTCAAAGCATAGGGTAGGGCAGTGTGAGTAGGACCAGCAGTGTCATTAGACTTAACAAACGAGGATCGAATGTCGTCAACCTTCTTTTCAAAGTGGTTGACCGAAGTCATCCACAGAGAGGGGGGGGAGGATTCAGCAGAGAGGGAAATGTGGCAAAGAGCTTCCTAGGGTTAGAGGCAGATGCTTGGAATTTAGAGTGGTAGAAAGTGGCAGAAATAGATGAAGAAAATGTAGAGAGGAGGGAGTGAAAAGATGCCAGGTCCGCAGGGAGTCTAGTTTTCTTCCATTTCCGCTCCGCTGCCCGGAGCTCTGTTCTGTGAGCTCGCAATGAGTCATCAAGCCACGGAGCTGGAGGGGAGGACCGAGCCGGCCGGGAGGATAGGGGACACAGAGAGTCAAAGGATGCAGAAAGGGAGGAGAGGAGGGTTGAGGAGGCAGAATCAGGAGATTGGAGGGAGAAGGATTGAGCAGAGGGAAGAGATGATAGGATGGAAGAGGAGAGAGTAGTGGGAGAGAGAGAGCGAAGGTTGCTGCGGCGCATTACCATCTGTGTAGGGGGCAGAGTGAGTAGTGTGGGAGGAGAGCGAGAGAGAAAAAGGGAAACAAAGTAGTGGTCGGAGACATGGAGGGGAGTTGCAGTGAGATTAGTAGAAGAGCAGCATCTAGTAAAGATGAGGTCAAGCGTATTGCCTGCCTTGTGAGTAGGGGGGGACGGTGAGAGGGTGAGGTCAAAATAGGAGAGGAGTGGAAAGAAGGAGGCAGAGAGAAATGAGTCAAATGTGGACATAGGGAGGTTGAAATCCCCCAAAACTGTGAGGGGTGAGCCATCCTCAGGAAAGGAACTTATCAAGGCGTCAAGCTCATTGATGAACTCTCCAAGGGAACCTGGAGGGCGATAGATGACAAGGATATTAAGCTTAAATGGGCTAGTGACTGTGACAGCATGGAATTCAAAGGAGGAGATAGACAGATGGGTTAGGGGAAAAATTGAGAATGTCCACTTGGGAGAGATGAGGATTCCTGTGCCACCACCCCTCTGACCAGATGCTCTCGGGGTATGCGAGAACACATGGTCAGACGAGGAGAGAGCAGTAGGAGTAGCAGTGTTTTCAGTGGTAATCCATGTTTCCGTCAGCGCCAGGAAGTCGAGGGACTGGAGAGATTAGCATAGGCTGGGATGAAGTCAGCTTTGTTGGCAGCAGAACGGCAGTTCCAGAGGCTGCCTGAGACCTGGAACTCCAGGTGTGGGGTGCGTGCAGGGACCACCAGGTTAGAGAGGCAGCAGCCACGCGGTGTGGGGCGTTTGTGTAGCCTGTGCAGAGAGGAGAGAACAGGGATAGGCAGAGGCATAGTTGACAGGCTGTAGCAAATGGCTACAATAATGCAGAGGAGATCGGAATGAAATGAACTAAACATCTGGGAGAGTAGAGAGCAGGGCCTCCCTCACCAAAAACTTCTACCTCAGAAACTATAATTGTTTCACTGAACCACCCGAACAAAAACTCTACCAACTTCCACCTTTAGAAATCCGAATTGTTGTGAACCACAGCGGTTCAATGTTTAAAGGAATAGACTCAACCCACTTTATTCAGCTAGCTAACTATGACACCATAGCTAACTAGCATGCTAGCATCCAATAACACACAGTTTAGCACCAATACTTGGTTACAACAAACTACCAAGAGTGTGTTAACACACTAAACAGATAATTCATGTCCGTGTCTAGTTGCTTTCGTAACGCAGCAAAAAGTAAACGTTGGCTAGCTAGCACATTAACATTGGAAACAACTCTCCACCGTTGCACTAAACAGATAATTACCAATAAACGTTACCAGTAGCTACCCGCTAGCTAGCTAGCATACCAAGAGTGTGTTAACACACTAAACAGATAATTCATGTCCGTGTCTAGTTCCTTTCATAACGCAGCAAAAAAATTAAACGTTGGCTAGCTAGCACATTAACATTGGAAACCACTCTCCACCATTGCACTAAACAGATAATTACCAATAAATGTTACCAGTAGCTACCCGCTAGCTAGCTAGCCTCGTGCTTCGCCGGGCTCCGCCGTAACAATACTTAAACAATACGTAAACAATACTTACCTACAATAATTGCCTACGGAAACCTACAATAACTGTAAGATCCCTCATGGTGTAGCCTAAGCCTAGGTCTTTAATTTGTGATTTAATATCAACTATATATTTTCATAACCTGTCTTAAGACAGAATTAATTCACTCAGCACAATTTTATTTTGTCTCCAGGTCAGATGTGGTGTTGGGGCATCCTCTGGAGATGGAGGGTTGGTTACTTCAGGCAACGCGTCTTTGAAAACATATTTCGACAAGCTGAACACCGTCTTGAAACAGAAGGTGGGTCCAATATCAAATGCACTGGAAAAGAGGCTAAATTAATCAGAGGAAAAGTTCTAGATCACCACAAATCGGATGAATTTCGCTGCCACAACTCACATATGCAACTTGGAACTTCCAAGCGCCGTTTTAGGGTCGTCGGATGCGCTGGTGCAGCACCTGCTGTGGTTGAGTTGAGTGAAAAAATGCATGGCTTGTATAAGTTCCAGGAACACAGTGCATGTGCATGGGAGATCGTATGAGCGGAGGTTCGCTACAAAATTGTGCAGTTTTAAAAATCCCTCGACAGCAGAGTCAAGCCGTGAGGAAGAAGCGGTCTGTTGGACAACCACAGAATCATCGTTGGAGACATGTGACATGATATATTTATAATAGAATTAAATGAAAAATACATGCATCTATTATCATATTGTTTTTATTCATTCATTTATATATTCAGTCATCCATGCATTCATCCATTCAGTCTTTCATGCATTCATTTGTTTATAGACTTACTTTTTTAAAGGGGCAATCTGAAGTTCAAACAACACCATAGTGGACACTCAACCACTATTTTGGTAAATAGCTGACGGATGGGGTTCAAGAAAAGTAACCACTGTCAGAGAGCTATTGATTCAAGTATTTACCATCCAAGAGAACAAAATGATAGTTTTAACTAAATTTTGAAGCTATGCAGTGTTTGTTTAGATTTATATTGTTTCAAACAAAGTGTATTTGGGGTTCTGTTGAGGTAAAACAGTTGAACTAAGCTCATGAGGCTTTTAAAAGTTATATATTCTTCAAGAGTTGTCACGGCTGTCAGTGAGATGCGGTTGAAGAAGTCAGGCGCAGGACACGGAACTCTTGGAAACGTACTTTAATCCAAAATTGAAAAGATGAACACAGAATAACTCCACACAGGGAGGAAAATACCCGCTCACAAAACGACATACGTGAAGGGAAACAATCACACACAAGATAACGATGAGAGACAGGGGTAATTATAGGGCAACAATCAAACATAATGATGAACAGGTGTAAACAATACAGACAAGACTAGACAGACACCGATAACATCGATCGGCAGTAGCTAGTACTCCGGGGACGACGAACGCCGAAACCTGCCCGAGCAAAGAGGACGAGCAGCCTCGGCAGAATCCGTGACAAGAGTCAATAGATAGCCTGTGTATCATTAATTTAAAAGTCCAAAATTTGATGTAGCAATCGCAGATATTGCCACTTTAACTAAGCATATCCAAGACGATGAAATGTAGTGCTATTAGGAATTAGGATTTAGGTCATTTTCTAATAAACCTACGATAATGTTATCACAACATATTGGCACATTGGTTTATTTATAGAAATGTGCATGCTAGTCTCTCGTAAGGAATCACTAGTCAAACGTTAATGTTATCCTGATTATTCAGATACAGACTTCATAAAATGCCGGTTAATTTCTATTTAATCATTGTTATTATCAACAGTTTAATTCAAATGTATAGACATGAATGGGATTAAAGACAGAAGGTGCAAACAGAAAGAGATCACATTAAATCCTCATCTCTCACTCCCTCTCTCTCACAGACACATACACACGCACGCACGCAAACAAACGCACGCACGCACGCACGCAAACACACACACACACACACACACACAGAGAGAGAGAGAGACAAACAAGCAAATTTGCAGTTTTGTGATAAAAAAACAAACATTTAATAAGTGCCATTAGTTTAATATTGGTGTTAAAGGGTCGATATTCTCTCTCTCTCCCTCTCCTTCTCCCTGTCTTTCTTAGCAACGTTTCAGTCTTCACAAGGTCTGCTATGAGTTACACTTTTTAAACCTACTGAGGACAACGTGCCTCCCATGAACGATCACTCAAAACATGACGAGAGGGAAGTAGAGCACACGAAAAGGGAAATCCGGTCTTGCGGTTCACCAGGCAAAACTTTCCCAAATTCATTCATTTTAACTCTTAATTTAGTGAGACTCCCTTTCACTTTTTGTACATCCGTTCAATCCTCACTATTTAAGTGTTAATCCGCAGATATGGGATCAGAACACAAACCACATTCTGACTGGAGGAAATTTGCAATATACTGGCAACAGGTGAGTCAACAACATGCTATCATTTGATAATTGCATCAGGCTTCAATGAATGAATCATATTCAGGATTATATTCAACTAACAATGATCATCTGCTGCAGGTCATCTAACTACACTAAGAATGGCACTTCAGGCTATTACTTGGATGAGCGCCTTCCTCTGCCTCGCACAAGTTTGCTCCATGCCCATGCCTTGCCACCTACAAGGAGAGCTGGTGCGAACAACCCACAACCTATTGAGAGACATGGTACATTTTTTAAATTACTTTTGACTTGAGATGTATTATCCAACTATGTTTAACTGAATAGCTCAACGTGAACACTGTGTTTTCTCTTTCCACAGGTAAGGGCAAGCGCGCATATCCAAGTGTTCTTTACAACATGAAAGAGTTTTTGCAACCGTTAGGATTAGAAAGTAGAAAACTTTAAACTGCCATTCATGTTATTTGAAATGATTGTTGTTGTCCGTTTCAGTTGAGCAGCAGTGGTGCTAAGGCTATTTATGATACATTGAAGAACATCGACTCATTGTTTGGAGCTGACGACCTGCCAACTAAGTGGGACCAACAGAAGTTGGAGAATTTTCAGAATATTATATACCGCCAGATTGAAGAGAGCAAATGTGTGAGTTGCTATGCCAACACAGATAGCTTAACTGTTTAATTGTGGTATGGTGGCATTTTAATTATTATTCATCGCCTACCTCTTTCTTTCTGGCAGATGATGGGCAGTGTGGATACAAGTGATTATCCCATCAGGGCAGAGGGACGGAAGACATACTTTGGGAAGATTGCAGCAGTCCTAAAAGAAAAGGTAGGCTATAGGTTAAAAACAAAAAGACACATTGTTTTGATAATATCTCTACATTGGACAATATTACCCTATATTGCCCTAACAGTTTATTTTTATTTTCACAGAATTTCAGTTACTGCGCCTGGGAAGTGGTTCGAAAAGAACTCCTGTACACCCTACAGTTCATTCTGAAACACAACTCTGATAGCCTTCTGTGGTCCAACAGAACATGAATTTGAACTTGCAGAACTTTTTACAATTGGGTTTTACAATTGTGCTTGATTTTAAAAGCCTACTATTCTACAATCATGTAATGTGCAATGTCAAACTGCAATATTGTACATGTATTTATTTATTTATCAAGGATATTTATTTATGTAGGCCTATTTATGAATGTATTTATTTATCTCTTTGAAAATCGTGCCTATATGTTAATTTTCATCAAATGTTAAGTTAATAAACATTTTTATACTTTTAAATATTGTTAATCTGAGTGCTCATTCTGTAGCGAAGTCTGTCGGTGTGTGAACATTCAGATTTTGGTTTAAAATGCTCGGGACATATGCACGGATGGCAGTACAATTAATTGTATAGCCTACTAATCCATAAAGGAAAGCCATAAAAACAAGTAAAATGTATCTTCTCAAAATGTACTTATATTCAAAAGCATTTTTTCAATGAAGTGTGTTTTAGTACTGGACAGGCCGGGCCAGTTTTGAACGTTGCACTTTAAGCTCCTATACGAATTCTGTTCCTACCATAGAGTTCCTTTTAAATTATTCGAAATCCTAATTCTATGGTTCCAACCCCCTCAGTGAAATTGGATTCCACAATCAATAACGTAATCGGAACAATATTAGCCGAATAGACTGAACAGGTGCACAGTGAATTCACAAGCAGTGAGGTAAAATTGTCGAAATTTAGCCTTCATTCAAAACTATCAGTCTCTCTATTAATAACATCTATTTTTATTTCAAGGATGTGCAATATAAACACTGAACAGCCATATGCTTCAGATTGCACTGTCTGGTTAAAAGAGAGTCAACAGACTAAATGTGTGAGCAAAATGTGGTCTCTGTGAATCGCCTATTGAAACAATGGTTCTTGCTAACCCTACACAGAATCTGAAAAGTGTGGTGTGCAATGGCCACAATTTCAGCATATTTATATTGAGCATGGCCCTCATTTAATAAGACAGAGCCCTGCAACATTGTATTATAGAGTTATTCGTTTTTTATATTCAATATTGCCTGCTGAATAACTGCTTAATTTTATAATTGAATGCATTGCTCCAATGCAATTATTTGCATAGACATGTATGAAAATGGTTCACTTGCATTATATTTTCCTGATTAATTTCACAATAGCATAATTAAGAATCACCCACTGAAAATTGGGGCTTATAAATGGAAGCGAAAGCCTGAACCATGCTACCTTCTTCACCACGAATTATTTTTGTATACCTTCATGTAGAAAAGCTTGGGTGTATACATCAGCAATGTAGGTATCATATCGAATCAAGATAATAGGTTGTTAATCATTTCTAATGTCTGTTGGACTCAATTTCTATCAAAAGAAACAGGGCTGTATTGAAATTGTTGCGCATCTGTCTGACTATGTTCTGCCTAGACACAGCAGCATCCGATCCGTGCAGGTGGACGCAGTTTATGCACCAGTCCGCTATTTGGTGTGCACAATTTGATGCTCAATATATCTCATTATTAGGCCTACTTTTTAATGTATTTATTATAGCACTTTTTATCTAACCAATGCTTTCACTCTCTGTACCACAATGTTTCATTTAAGGTTACATTCCCGATACAGTTCACTTATTTATATTGATATGACTTTATTTCAGGGTGGACAATTTCCAGCTCTGTGTCTAAAAGAAAAGTCGAGCCCATGATTCCAGAGCATGTTTACAAGAACACACAGGTAGGATACACTTCAGTGTCATATATCAATATTTTGATAGCCTAAACTATAGTATATGATTTCTTGCAATTTCAAAGTGGTTAATTGGAATTTTACCCATGTAATTTGTGAGACACCCTAACGCCTAAAACCTTGTTTTCTTTTATCCAGGGCGAGGACGTCTCTGTGGTTGCTTTAGAGGCTTTGGGATATATGGACCAATTATTTAACAGCCTGACTTCTGTCACCTGGAACAAGGAAACACTGAGCCTATTCAAAAACAGATTACCAGTTAAATTAAGAAATAAGAGGGATGCGTAAGTATGATCCCTTATGGTGTAGCCTAAGCTATATTTGGGGGCCAGACAATAATTGGCATTGGTCTTTAATTTGTGATTTAATATAAACGATATATTTTCAGAACCTGTCATGAGACAGAATTAATTAACTCACCACCATTTTATTTTGTCTCTAGGTCAGATGTGGTGTTGGGGCATCCTCTGGAGATGGAGAGTTGGTTACGTCAGGCAACGCGTCTATGAAAACATATTTCAACAAGCTGAACACCGTCGTGAAACAGAAAGTGGGTCCAATATCAAATGCACTGGAAAATAGGCTAAATTAATCAGAGGAAAAGTTCTAGATCACCACAAATCGGATTAATTTCGCTGCCACAACTCACATATGAAACTTGGAACTTCCAAGCGCCGTTTTAGTGTCGTCGGATGCGCTGGTGCAGCACCTGCTGTGGTTGATTTGAGTGAAAAAATGAATGTATTGTATAAACTCCAGGAACACAGCGCATGCGCATGGAAGATCGTGGGAGTGGAGGTTCGCTACAAAATTGTGCAGTTTAAAAAATCCCTCGACAGCAGAGTCAAGCCATGAGGAAGTCGACTGCAGAGTCAAGCGGTGAGGAAGAAGGAGTCTGTTGGACAACCACAGAATCATCATTGGAGACATGTGACATGTTCCTGAGACTGGCTAATAGATTGATGGCTGATATATTTACTGACTGACTGATTTATATATTTATAATACATTTAAATGAAAAATCATGCATCTATTATCATATTGTTTTTATTCATTAATTTATATATTCAGTCATCCATGCATTCATCCATTCAGTCTTTCATGCATTTTTATTTATTTATTTATTTCACCTTTATTTAACCAGGTAAGCCAGTTGAGAACAAGTTCTCATTTACAACTGCGACCTGGCCAAGATAAAGCAAAGCAGTGCGATAAAAACAACAACACCGAGTTACATATGGGGTAAAACAAAACAAAGTCAATAATACAACAGAAAAATATATATACAGTCTGTGCAAATGTAGCAAGTTATGAAGGTAAGGCAATAAATAGGCTATAGTGCAAAATGATTACAATTAGTATTAACACTGGAATGATAGATGTGCAAGAGATGATGTGCAAATAGAGATACTGGGGTACAAATGAGCAAAATAAATAACAATATAGGGATGAGGTAGTTGGGCGGGCTAATTTCAGATGGGCTGTGTACAGGTGCAGTGATCGGTAAGGTGCTCTGACAACTGATGCTTAAAGTTAGTGAGGGAGATAAGCATTCATTTGTTTATAGACTTACTTTTTTAAAGGGGCAATCTGAAGTTCAAACAACACCAAAGTGGACACTCAACCACTATTTTGGTAAATAGCTGACGGATGGGGTTCAAGAAAAGTAACCACTGTCAGAGAGCTATTGATTCAAGTAATGACCATCCAAGATATCAAAATGATAGTTTTAACTAAATTTTGAAGCTATACAGTGTTTGTTTAGATTTATTTTGTTTCAAACAAAGTGTATTTGGGGTTCTGTTGAAGTAAAACAGTTGAACTAAGCTCATGAGGCTTTTAAAAGTTATATATTCTTCAAGAGTCAATAGATAGCCTGTGTATCATTAATTTAAAAGTCCAAAATTTGATGTAGCAATCGCAGAAATTGCCTCTTTAACTAAGCATATCCAAGACGATGAAATGTAGTGCTATTAGGAATTAGGATTTAGGTCATTTTCTAATAAACCTACGATAATGTTATCACAACACATTGGCACATTGGTTTATTCATAGAAATGGGCCTGCTAGTCTCTCGTAAGGAATTAATAGTCAAACGTTAGTGTTATCCTGATTATTCAGATACAGACTTCATAAAATGCCGGTTAATTTCTATTTAATCATTGTTATTATCAACAGTTTAATTCAAATGTATAGACATGAATGGGATTAAAGACAGAAGATGCAAACAGAAAGAGATCACATTAAATCCTCATCTCTCACTCCCTCTCTCTCACAGACACATACACACGCACCCACGCAAACAAACAAACGCACGCACGCACGAACGCAAACACACACACACACACACGAGAGAGAGAGAGAGAGAGAGAGAGAGAGAGAGAGAGAGAGAGAGAGAGAGAGAGAGAGAGAGAGAGAGAGAGAGAGACAGACAGACAGACAAGCAAATAGCAGTTGTGTGATTAAAAAACAAACATTGTAGTAAGTGCCATTCGTTTAATATTGGTGTTAAAGGGTCGATATTCTCTCTCTCTCTCCCTCTCATTCTCCCTGTCTTTCTTAGCAACGTTTGAGTCTTCACAATGCCAGCTATGAGTTACATTTTTTAAACCTACTGAGGACAACGTGCCTCCCATGAACGATCACTCAAAACATGACGAGTGGGAAGTAGAGCACACGAAAAGGGAAATCCGGTCTTGCGGTTCACCAGGCAAAACTTTCCCAAATTCATTCATTTTAACTCTGAATATAGTGAGACTACCTTTCACTTTTTGTACATCTTTTCAATCCTCACTATTTAAGTTAATCCGCAGATATGGGATCAGAACACAAACCACATTCTGACTGGAGGAAATTTGCAATATACTGGCAACTGGTGAGTCAACAATATGCTATCATTTGATAATTGCTTCAGGCTTCAATGAATGAATCATTTTAAGAGATTATATTCAACTAACAATGATTATCTACTACAGGTCATCTAACTACCCGAAGAATGGCACTTCAGACAATCACTTGGATGAGTGCCTTCCTCTGCCTCGCACAAGTTTGCTCCATGCCCATGCCTTGCCACCTACAGGGACAGCTGGTGCGAACAACCCACAACCTACTGAGAGACATGGTACATTTTTTTAATTACTTTTGACTTGAGATGTATTATCCAACTATGTTTAACTGAATAGCTCAACGTGAATACTGTGTTTTCTCTTTCTTTCAGGGGGGTCATTTTCCTCTGGAGTGCCTGCAGCAGAATGTCTTCCTGGCATTCCCAGCAGCCGCATTTGCAACCTCCGGCACGCCACAGGTAAGGGCAAGCGCGCATATCCAAGTGTTCTTTACAACATGAAAGAGTTTTTGCAACCGTTAGGATTAGAAAGTAGAAAACTTTAAACTGCCATTTATGTTATTTGAAATGATTGTTGTTGTCCGTTTCAGTTGAGCAGCAGTGGTGCTAAGGCTATTTATGATACATTGAAGAACATCGACTCATTGTTTGGAGCTGACGACCTGCCAACTAAGTGGGACCAACAGAAGTTGGAGAATTTTCAGAATATTATATACCGCCAGATTGAAGAGAGCAAATGTGTGAGTTGCTATGCCAACACAGATAGCTTAACTGTTTAATTGTGGTATGGTGGCATTTTAATTATTATTCATCGCCTGCCTCTTTCATTCTGGCAGATGATGGGCAGTGTGGATACAAGTGATTATCCCATCAGGGCAGAGGGACTGAAGACATACTTTGGGAAGATTGCAGCAGTCCTAAAAGAAAAGGTAGGCTATAGGTTAAAAACAAAAAGACACATTGTTTTGATAATATCTCTACATTGGACAATATTACCCTACATTGCCCTAACATTTTATTTTTATTTTCACAGAATTTCAGTTACTGCGCCTGGGAAGTGGTTCGAAAAGAACTCCTGTACACCCTACAGTTCATTCTGAAACACAACTCAGATAGCCTTCTGTGGTCCAACAGAACATGAATTTGAACTTGCAGAACTTTTTTACAATTGGGTTTTACAATTGTGCTTGATTTTAAAAGACTACTATTCTACAATCATGTAATGTGCAATGTCAAACTGCAAGATTATACATGTATTTATTTATTTATTTATCAAGGTTATTTATTTATGTAGTCCTTTTTATGAATGTATTTATTTATCTCTTTGAAAATCGTGCCTATATGTTAATCTTCATCAAATGTGAAGTTAATAAACATTTGTATACTTTTAAATATTGTTAATGTGAGTGCTCATTCTGTAGCCAAGTTTGTCGGTGTGTGAACATTCAGATTTGGATTAAACATGCTCGGGACATACAGTGGGGAGAACAAGTATTTGATACACTGCCGATTTTGCAGGTTTTCCTACTTACAAAGCATGTAGAGGTCTGTAATTTTTATCATAGGTACACTTCAACTGTGAGAGACGGAATCTAAAACAAAAATCCAGAAAATCACATTATATGACTTTTAAGTAATTAATTTGCATTTTATTGCATGACATAAGTATTTGATCACCTACCAACCAGTAAGAATTCCGGCTCTCACAGGCCTGTTAGTTTTTCTTTAAGAAGCCCTCCTGTTCTCCACTCATTACCTTTATTAACTGCACCTGTTTGAACTCGTTACCTGTATAAAAGACACCTGTCCACACACTCAGTCAAACAGACTCCAACCTCTCCACAATGGCCATGACCAGAGAGCTGTGTAAGGACATCAGGGATAAAATTGAAGACCTGCACAAGGCTGGGATGGGCTACAGGACAATAGGCAAGCAGCTTGGTGAGAAGGCAACAACTGTTGGCGCAATTATTAGAAAATGGAAGAAGTTCAAGATGACGGTCAATCACCCTCGGTCTGGGGCTCCATGCAAGATCTCACCTCGTGGGGTATCAATGATCATGAGGAAGGTGAGGGATCAGCCCAGAACTACACGGCAGGACCTGGTCAATGACCTGAAGAGAGCTGGGACCACAGTCTCAAAGAAAGAAAACCATTAGTAACACACTACGCCGTCATGGATTAAAATCCTGCAGCGCACGCAAGGTCCCCCTGCCCCAGTCCAGTCCCGTCTGAAGTTTGCCAATGACCATCTGGATGATCCAGAGGAGGAATGGGAGAAGGTCATGTGGTCTGATGAGACTAAAATAGAGCTTTTTGGTCTAAATTCCACTCGCCGTGTTTGGAGGAAGAAGAAGGATGAGTACAACCCCAAGAACACCATCCCAACCGTGAAACATGGAGGTGGAAACATCATTCTTTGGGGATGCTTTTCTGCAAAGGGGACAGGACAACTGCACCGTATTGAGGGGAGGATGGATGGGGCCATGTATCGCGAGATCTTGGCCAACAACCTCCTTCACTAAGTAAGAGCATTGAAGATGGGTCGTGGCTGGGTCTTCCAGCATGACAACGACCCGAAACACACAGCCAGGGCAATTAAGGAGTGGCTCCGTAAGAAGCATCTCAAGGTCCTGGAGTGGCCTAGCCAGTCTCCAGACCTGAACCCAATAGAAAATCTTTGGAGGGAGCTGAAAGTCCGTATTGCCCAGCGACAGCCCCGAAACCTGAAGGATCTGGAGAAGGTCTGTATGGAGGAGTGGGCCAAAATCCCTGCTGCAGTGTGTGCAAACCTGGTCAGGAAACGTATGATCTCTGTAATTGCAAACAAAGGTTTCTGTACCAAATATTAAGTTATGCTTTTCTGATGTATCAAATACTTATGTCATGCAATAAAATGCAAATTAATTACTTAAAAATCATACAATGTGATTTTCTGGATTTTTGTTTTAGATTCTGTCTCTCACAGTTGAAGTGTACCTATGACAAAAATTACAGACCTCTACATGCTTTGTAAGTAGGAAAACCTGCAAAATCGGCAGTGTATCATATACTTTTTTTTTTTTTTTTTTTTCACCTTTATTTAACCAGGTAAGCCAGTTGAGAACAGGTTCTCATTTACAACTGCGACCTGGCCAAGACAAAGCAAAGTAGTGCAACAAAAACAACACAGAGTTACATATGGGGTAAAAAAAACATAAAGTCAGAAATACAACAGAAAATATATATACAGTGTGTGCAAATGTAGCAAGTTATGGAGGTAAGGCAATAAATAGGCTATAGTGCAGAATAATTACAATAGTATTAACACTGGAATGCTAGATGTGCAAGAGATTATGTGCAAATAGAGATACTGGGGTGCAAAAGAGCAAATTAAATAACAATATAGGGATGAGGTAGTTGGGTGGGCTAATTTCAGATGGGCTGTGTACAGGTGCAGTGATCGGTAAGGTGCTCTGACAACTGATGCTTAAAGTTATTGAGGGAGATAAGAGTCTCCAGCTTCAGAGATTTTTGCAATTCGTTCCAGTCATTGGCAGCAGAGAACTGGAAGGAATGGCGGCCAAAGGAGGTGTTGGCTTTGGGAATGACCAGTGAGATATACCTGCTGGAGCGCAGACTACGGGTGGGTGCTGCTATGGTGACCAATGAGCTAAGATAAGGCGGGGATTTGCCTAGCAGTGATTTATAGATGGCCTGGAGCCAGTGGGTTTGATGACGAACATGTAGTGAGGACCAGCCAACAAGAGCGTACAGGTCACAGTGGTGGGTAGTGTATGGGGCTTTGGAGACAAAACGGATGGCACTGTGATAGACTACATCCAATTTGCTGAGTAGAGTGTTGGAGGCTATTTTATAAATGACATCGCCGAAGTCAAGGATCGGTAGGATAGTCAGTTTTACGAGGGCATGTTTGGCAGCATGAGTGAAGGAGGCTTTGTTGCGAAATAGGAAGCCGATTCTAGATTTAACTTTGGATTGGAGATTCTTTATGTGAGTCTGGAAGTTGAGTTTACAGTCTAACCAGACACCTAGATATTTGTAGTTGTCCACATACTCTAGGTCAGACCCGTCGAGAGTGGTGATTCTAGTCGGGTGGGCGGGTGCTAGCAGCGTTCGATTGAAAAGCATGCATTTAGTTTTACTAGTGTTTAAGAGCAGTTGAAGGCTACTGAAGGATTGTTGTATGGCATTGAAGCTCGTTTGGAGGTTTGTTAACACAGTGTCCAATGAAGGGCCCAGATGTATACAAAATGGTGTCGTCTGCGTAGAGGTGGATCTGAGAGTCACCAGCAGCAAGAGCGACATCATTGATATACACGGAGAAAAGTGTCGGCCCAAGAATTGAACCCTGTGGCACCCCCTATAGAGACTGCCATAGGTCCAGACAACAGGCCCTCCGATTTGACACACTGAACTCTATCTGAGAAGTAGTTGGTGAACCAGGCGAGGCAGTCATTTGAGAAACCAAGGCTATTTAGTCTGCCAATAAGAATGCGGTGGTTGACAGAGTCGAAAGCCTTGGCCAGGTCGATGAAAGACGGCTGCACAGTACTGTCTATTATCAATCGCGGTTATAATATCGTTTAGGACCTTGAGCGTGGCTGAAGTGCACCCGTGACCAGCTCGGAAACCAGATTGCATAGCGGAGAAGGTACGGTGGTATTCGAAATGGTCGATGATCTGTTTATTAACTTGGCTTTCGAAAGGCAGGGCAGGATGGATATAGGTCTGTAGCAGTTTGGATCTAGAGTGTCACCCCCTTTGAAGAGGGGGATGACCGCGGCAGCTTTCCAATCTCTGGGGATCTCAGACGTTATGAAAGAGAGGTTGAACAGACTAGTAATAGGGGTTGCGACAATTTCGGCGGCTAGTTTTAGGAAGAAAGGGTCCAGATTGTCTAGCCCAGCTGATTTGTAGGGGTCCAGATTTTGCAGCGCTTTCAAAACATCAGCTGTCTGAATTTGTGTGAAGGAGAAGCGGGGGGCATGGGCAAGTTGCAGCAGAGGGTGCAGAGTTGGTGGCCGGGTTAGTGGTAGCCAGATGGAAAGCATGGCCAGCTGTAGCAAAATGCTTGTTGAAATTCTCGATTATTGTAGATTTATCGGTGGTGATAGTGTTTCCTAGCCTCAGTGCAGTGGGCAGCTGGGAGGAAGTGCTCTTATTCTCCATGGACTTTACAGTGTCCCAAAACTTTTTGGAGTTAGTGCTACAGGATGCAAATTTCTGTTTGAAAAAGTTAGCCTTTGCTTTCCTGACTGCTTGTGTATATTGGTTCCTAACTTCCCTGAAAAGTTGCATATCGCGGGGGCTATTTGATGCTAATGCTGTACGCCACAGGATGTTTTTGTGCTGGTCAAGGGCAGTCAAGTCTGAGGAGAACCAGGGGCTATATCGGTTCTTAGTTCTGTATTTTTTGAATGGGGCATGTTTATTTAAGATTGAGAGGAAATTACTTTTAAGGAACAACCAGGCATCCTCTACTGACGGAATGAGATCTATATCCATCCAGGATACCTGGGCCAGGTCAATTAGGAAGGCCTCCTCGCTAAAGTGTTTTAGGGAGCGTTTGACAGTGATGAGGGGTGGTTGTTTGACCGCGGACCCGTTACGGACGCAGGCAATAAGGCAGTGATCGCTGAGATCCTGGTTGAAGACAGCTGAGGTGTATTTAGAGGGTATGTTAGTCAGGATGATATCTATGAGGGTACCCATGTTTAAGGATTTAGGGTTGTACCTGGTAGGTTCGTTGATAATTTGCGTGAGGTTGAGGGCATCTAGCTTGGATTGTAGGATGGCTTGGGTATTAAGCATATCCCAATTTAGGTCACCAAGCAGTACAAACTCAGAGGATAAATGGGGGGCAATCAATTCACATATGGTGTCCAGGGCACAGCTGGGGGCTGAGGGGGGTCTGTAGCAAGCGGCAACAGTGAGAGACTTATTTCTGGAAAGGTGGATTTTTAAAGTAGAAGCTCAAACTGTTTGGGCACAGACCTGGATAGTATGATAGAGCTCTGCAGGCTATCTCTACAGTAGATTGCAACTCCACCCCCTTTGGCAGTTCTATCTAGACTGAAAATGTTATAGTTGGGGATGGAAATTTCAGAATTTTTGGTGGCCTTCCTGAGCCAGGATTCAGACACTGCTAGAACATCAGGGTTGGCAGAGTGTGCTAACGCAGTGAATAACTCAAACTTAGGAAGTAGACTTCTGATATTTATGTGCAAGAAACCAAGACTTTTGCGATTACAGAAGTCAACAAATGATAGCTCCTGGGGAGTAGGAGTGATACTGGGGGCTACAGGGCCTGGGTTAGCCTCTACATCACCAGAGGAACAGAGGAGGACTAGAATAAGGATACGGCTAAAGGCTTTAAGAACTGGTCTTCTAGTGCGTTGGGTACATAGAATAAAGGGGGGCAGATTTCCGGGTGTTATAGAAAAGATTCAGGGCATTATGTACAGACAAGGATATGGAAGGATATGAGTAAAGTGGAGGTAAACCTAAGCGTTGGGTAACACTGAAAGAGATAGTATCTCTAGAGGCATCAATTGAGTCGGTCTCTGAGTGTATGGGTGGAGGGACAAAGGAGCTAACTAAGGCAGGTTTAGCTAGGCTGGGGGGTCTACAGTGATATAGTACAATTAGAAATAACCGAAACAACAATAAACTAACCATGTTTGGGCTGAGGCTAAACATAAACAGGATGTAGTACCGTAAAAAGGAACAGTCCAGCAGATATCAGCTGTATAGCTGAGTTATCATAAGGTCCGGTGGTGAAGTGCTAGTGAGTAAGAGGCCACGGCTAGCGTGTGCTGCGTCCGTTTTGTTGTAGCCAGCTGGTAGCGAGAATCCGGAGTTAAAGGTCCAGTGATTCCGGCGGAAAAACTGATATGTTCTGGGTCGATAACGCGCAGTGCTGACTGGCCGAATATCCGGTGATCAAAGTCCAGTGATTAAAATTAATCCCGCGGGAAAAAAAATCAAATGTTCTGGGTGAAACACTGCTAGCTGTGGCTAATAGCAAGTAGCTAGTCCAGTAGCTAGTTCAGTTTAGTGAGTAAGCGTGTGCTAACGGGCCAGGGCTAGCAGATGGATGGAATCTTCGTGGTTACGTCGTAACCACATCAGACGATTTCGTCGGCAGACCAGTCGTGTAGGATCGGCGGGGCTCCGTGTCAATACTATGTGGTCCCGTCCGGTTGATAGAGAGGTAGATAGCCGGGAGATGGGCCTAGCTCAGGTTGATTAGCCAGACCACAGCGTCCGTTTTGTTGAAGCCAGCTGGTAGCGATGAATCCGGAGTTAAAGTTCCAGTGAATCAGTGATTCCGCGGAAAAACTGATATGTTCTGGGTCGATAACGCGCTGTGCAGACTGGCCGAATATCCGGTGATCAATGTCCAGTGATTAAAATTAATCCCGCGGAAAAAAATCCAATGTTCTGGGTGAAAACACCGCTAGCTGTGGCTAATAGCAAATAGCAAGTAGCTAGTTAGCTGGCTAGCTAGTTTCAACTGGAGATTCTAGATTCTAGATAAAGGTAAGTCAATAATAGAATCCGTTCCACATTGAGTGAGGCGGGTTGCAGGAAAGTATATCTTGTAGAAGGATGAAAAGTCTGATAGGGAAATATGTACGAAAAATGTACGAAAATAGGGTATTTACAGGCTATTTACAGACAGACGATAAAAACACAACTGCACTACTTCGCCATCTTGGAATTACCAGAAGTTCTCCCCACTGTATGCACGGATGGCAGTACAATTAATTGTATAGCCTACTAATCCATAAAGGAAAGCCATAAAAACAAGTAAAATGTATCTTCTCAAAATGTAGTTATATTCAAAAGCCTTTTTTCAATGAAGTGTGTTTTAGTACTGGACAGGGCAGGCCTGTTTTGAACGTTTCACATTGAGCTCCTGTACGAATTCCGTTCCTACCATAGAGATCCTTTTAAATTATTCGAATTCCTAATTCAGGCTCTGATCAGACCCTACACCCAAACGAGGGCACTACGTTCATCCACCTCTGGCCTGCTAGCTCCCCTACCTCTACGGAAGCAAAGTTCCCGCTCAGCCCAGTCAAAGCTATTCGCTGCTCTGGCACCCCAATGGTGGAACAAACTCCCCCACGACGCCAGGACAGCGGAGTCACTGACCACCTTCCGGAGACACTTGAAACCCTACCTCTTTAAGAAATACCTGGAATAGTATAAAGTAATCCTTCTACTCCCCCCCATAAAAAGAAGAAGAAAAAAGTAGTTTTCCCACTGGCTATCATAAGTAGTGAGGTAAAATGGTCGAACTTTAGCCTTCATTCAACACTATCAGTCTCTCTATTAATAACATCTATTTTTATTTCAAGGATGTGCAATATAAACACTGAACAGCCATATGCTTCAGATTGCACTGTCTGATTAAAAGAGAGTCAACGGACTAAATGTGTGAGCAAAATGTGGTATCTGTGAAACGCCTATTGAAACATTGGTTCTTGCTAACCCTACACAGAATCTGAAAAGTGTGGTGTGCAATGTCCACAATTTCAGCATATTTATATTGATCATGGCCCTCATTTAATAAGACAGAGCCCTGCACCATTGTATTATAGAGTTATTCGTTTTTCATATTCAATATTGCCTGCTGAATAACTGCTTAATGTTATCAATAAATGCATTTGTCCAATGCAATTATTTGCATAGACATGTATGAAAATTGTTCACTTGCATTATGTTTTTCTGATTAATTTCACAATAGCATAATTAAGAATCACCCACTGAAAAGTGGTCCTTATAAAGGGAAGCGAAAGCCTGAACCATGCTACCTTCTTCACCACGAATTATTTTTGTATACCTTCATGTAGCGATACTTGGGTGTATACTTCAGCAATGTAGGTATCATATCGAATCAAGATGATAGGTTGTTAATCATTTCTAATGTCTGTTGGACTCAAGTTCAATCAAAAGAAACATGGCTGTATTGAAATGTTGCGCATCTGTCTGACTCTGTTCTGCCTAGACACTGCTGCATCCGATCGGTGCAGCTGGACCCGGTTGGGCAGACTGAATGATCTGAGCATAGATCTGATATTAGATATGGTGATTAATTTTAATTGCACCAGTCCACTATTTGGTGTGCCCAAATTGATGCGCAACATTCGCAATGATATTCACATTTTACTTTGTATTATAGCTCATTTCATGTAACATACGATTTCAATATCTGTACCACTTGATATTAATTTGACTTCTATTTCAGGGTGGACACTTTCCAGTTCTGTGTCTAGAAGAAAATGTAAACGCATGTTTCCAGAGGACGTTTACAAGAACACACAGGTAGCATACACTTCAGTACTCCTGAGTGGCGCAGTGGTCTAAGGTAACTGTGCCACTAGAGATCCTGGTTCCGGGAGACTCATGGGCTGCGCAAAATTGGCCCAGCGTCGTCCAGGGTAGGGGAGGGAATGGCCTGCAGGGATGTAGCTCAGTTGATAGAGCATGGCGTTTGCAACGCCAGGGTTGTGGGTTCGATTCCCACGGGGGGCCAGTATAAAAAATATATATATATATATATATATATATATATATATGTATTCACTAACTGTAAGTCGCTCTGGATAAGAGCGTCTGCTAAATGACTAAAATGTAAATGTATCATATAGCAAGATGCTGATGTCTATTCCACTTTGGTTCAAAGTAATTTAATTGAAAGTACCTGGAAACAACGTCGAGTCAACCAGTGTGGATAATGCCTAAACCCCTGTTTTATTTTATCCAGAGCGAGGACGTCTCTGTTTTTGCATTAGAGGCTATGGGATATGTGGCCCAATTATTCAACAACAGCGTGACTGCTGTCACTGAGAACAATAAACAACTGAACCTGTTTAAAAACATATTATCTCGATCCCTCTTGTGTAGCCTAGAGGTTATATTTGGGGGGCAGACAATCGTGGGCATTGGTATTTAATTTAGACACTACAGTTATTTATTCAAATATTTTATTAATCTTTCATAAGACAGAACTAATGCACTCACCACCATCTTATATTGTCTCTAGGTCGGAGGTGGTGTTGGGGCATCCTCTGGAGATGGAGGGTCGGTTACTGAAGCCAACGCGTCTCTGAAAACATATTTCGACAAGCTGAACACCGTCTTGAAACAGAAGGTCGGGCCAATATCAAATGCACTCGAAAAGAGACTAAATTAATCCGAGCAAAAGTTCTAGATCACCACAAATTGGATGCATTTCTCTGCCACAACTCACATATGAAACTGGGAACATCCAAGCGCCGTTGTAGTGTCGTTGGATGCGTCGGCGCAGCACTTGCTGTGGTTGAGTTGACTGAAATGTTTGTATTTATTGTATGCTCTCCAGGAAAACAGCACATGCGCATGGGAGATCGTGAGAGAGGAGGTTCCCGACAACCTCGTGCAGTTCAATAAATTCCTCGACAGCAGAGTTAAGCCGTGAGGAAGTCGACTGCAGAGTCAAGCCATGAGGAATAAGCGGTCTGTTGGACAACCACAGAATCATCATTGGAGACATGTGACATATTTCTGACGCTGGCTAATAGATTGATGGCTGATATATTTACTGACTGACTGATTGACTGATATTTATATGTGAAGGCTATGTATTTATGTATTTATAATACAATTAAATGAAAAATACATGCATCTATTATCATATTGTATTTATTCATTAATTTATATATTCAGTCATCCATGCATTCATCCATTCAGTCTTTCATGCATTCATTTGTTTATAGACTTACTTTTTTAAAGGGGCTATCTGAAGTTCAAACAACACCATAGTGGTCACTCAACCACTATTTTTGTAAATAGCTGAGGGATGGGGTTCGAGAAAAGTAACCACGATCAGAGAGCTATTGATTCAATTAATGACCATCCAAGAGATCAAAATTATAGTTTTAACTACATTTTGAAGCTATACAGTGTTTAGATTCATATTGTTTCAAACAATGTCATAAAAAATGTATTTTTGGGGTTCTGTTGAGGTAAAACAGTTGAACTAAGCTCATGAGGCAATTAAAATTGATAAATTCTTCAAGAATCAATGGGTAGCCTGTATATAATTAATTTAAAAGTCCATAAATGGATGTAACAATCGCAGAAAATTCCCCTTGAACGTAGCATGTCCAGGATGATAACGTTTTATAATTTAAGGAATTATGATTTAGGTCATTTTCTAATAAACATACGATAATGTTATCACAACACATTGGCACATTGTTTTATTCATATTGGCCTGCTAGTCTCTCCTAATGATGAAATACTTGCATGTTAATGTTAGACTGATTATTCAGATACAGACGTCGTAAAATGCTGGCGAATTTCTATTTGATTTCTATTTAATATTCAGTTATTATCAACAGTTTAATTCAACTGTAATGTAATGACATCATATTAAGTTATTTGTGGCTCAGCTGGTAGAGCATGGTGCCTGCAATGCCAGGGTCGTGGGGTCGATACCCACGGGGGACAAGCAAAGAAAATAAATAAATGTATGCACTCACTAATGTAAGTCGCTCTGGATAAGCGCGTCTGCTAAATGACAAGAATGTCAAAAAAGGGAAATCTGGTAGGCCTATTGCGGTTTTCACTAGGCCAAACTTTCCCAAATTCATTCATTTTTTACTCGAACCTAGTGATACCCCCTTTCACTTTTATACATCCTTTAAATTCTCACAATTTAAGTTAAGCCGCAGATATGGGATCAGAACACAAACAATATTCGGACTCTGTAGGAAATGTGCACTATACTGGCAACGGGTGAGTCAATATATCATTTGTTCATTGCTTCAGGTTTCAACGAATGAATTATTTTCAGGATTAAATTCAAATAACAATGATACTCTGTTGCAGGTCATCTAAGAATTGCACTTCAGACTATAATTTGGATGAGCGCCTTCCTCTGCCTCGCGCAAGTTTGCTCCATGCCCATGCCTTGCCAGCTGCAAGAACAGCTGTTGCGAACAACCCACAACCTACTGAGCGACATGGTACTTTTTTAAAATTACTTTGGGCTTTTATTGTATTATCTAACAAAGTTTATTAACTGACTCAGCCTGACTTCTGTGTTTTCTCTTTCTTTCAGGGAGGTACTTTTCCTCTGGAGTGCCTGCAGGATAATGTCTTCATGGCATTCCCAGCCACTGCTTTCGCAACCTCCTGCGCCACGGGTAACCACATGGGCTCATATCCAAGTGTTCATTAGAACATGAAAGTATATTTACAACCCTTACAATAAATAAGACAATCTTACACTGTCATATGTTATTTGAAATTATTGTTGTTGTCCGTTTCAGTTGAGCAGCAGCGGTTCTAAGTCTATTTATGAGACATTGAAGAACATCGACTCGTTGTTTGGAGCTGACGACCTACCAACAATGTAGGACCAACAGAAGTTGGAGTATTTTAATTTCAGAACATTATCTACCGTCAGATTGAAGAGAGCAAATGTGTGAGTACCTACCTATGCCAATTCAGATAACTTAAGTGTTTAAGTGTGGTATGGTGTGGTATGGTTGAATTCTTTTTGTTCGCCTGCCTCTTTTCTTCTTGTGTCAGATGATGGGGAGTGTGGATACAGGGGATTATCTAGTATGGGAAAAGTTGCTGAAGACATACTTCGGGAACATCACAGAAGTCCTAAAAGAAAAAGTAGGATAAAAGCAAAATTACTATAATGGAAAACACTACTTTGATAATTTCGCTATGTCAATATTAGCCTACATTTCCCTAACAGTTTATTTGTATTTTCACAGAATTTCAGTAACTGCGCCTGGGAAGTGGTTCGAAAAGAGCTCCTGTAAACCCTACAGTTCATTCTGAAACACAACTCTGATAGCCTTCTGTGGTCCAACAGAACATGAATTTGAACGTGCAGAATTGATTTACATACTGTACTTGATTTTGATTGCCTACCATTCTACAATTTTGTAATGTGCGATGTCAAACTGCAATATAATGGTTTATTTATGTATATTTCAAGGTTACATATTTATTTACATATTTATTTATTTGAAAATCATGCATATTGTTGCTGTCAAGTCAATACACATATTTATACTTTTAAATATTACTACTCTGTGTGCTCATTCTGTAGCATCTTGATGCACTGTCTGTCGGTGTGTAAACGTTCAGATTTGGGTTAAACGTGCTCAGGACATGCACGGATGGCAGTGGAATTTGGCCTATAGCATACTAATCTATAAAGGAAAGCCCTACAAACAAGTCAGATGTAACTTCTCTAACTATAGTTAGGCTATATTCAAAAGCCTGTCTTCAATGAGGATAAGTAAACGGGGTTCAGCAGGGCTCGCCTGTTTTGAACACAGTACTTTGAGCTCTTACGAATTCCGTTTCAACCCCCTCCATGAAATTGCATTCCACAACAACGTAATCAAAACAATATTCGTCGAATAGACAGAACAGATTGAATTCACAAGCAGTGAGGTAAAGAGTTTTCCCTACTGTGTCCTTTTCCACTTTCAGTTTCAGTTTCCATTTCCTAGCGCATACAGTGCCTTCAAAAAGTATTCATACCCTAAAACTTATTCCACATTTTGTGTTACAGCCTGAATTCAAAATGGATTAAATACAATAATCCCCCCCTCACCCATCTACACACAATACCCCATAATGACAAAGTGAAAATATGTTTTTAGAATTTTTAGTAAATCTATTGAAAATGAAATACGGAGTCCATGCAATGTATTATGTTAAGCACATTTTTAGTCCTGAACTTATTTAGGCTTGCCATAACAAAGGGGTTGAATACTTATTGACTCAAGACATTTCAGCTTTTAATTCTTGATTAATTTGTAAAAATCTTGAAAAACATATTTCCACTTTGATATTATGGGGTATTGTGTGTAGGCCAGTGACAAAAAATCTAAATGTAATCACATTTTTAATTCAGTCTGTAACACAACAAAATGTGGAAAAAGTCAAGGGGTGTGAATACTTTCTGAACGCAATGTACATGCATGTAGCCTATTGCTGTATGGTTCATGTAAGGTTACAGCCAGGTGTAGTCTGATCATGTCTAAATGGTGAGGTTTGACTGAGGGCCTGTTAAGCTCAGTGAGAATCAGAGGATTTATGTCTAAAGGAGCCAGACTGTTAAACAGAAGGACACACCCTGCACCACTCATTATGTAAACCTGAAATAGAAACATGGAGGTGAATCATATTTTATGGCATATGATTCACTTACTTGAGATTGAAACAGATCTATTCAAAACATCATGGCTAATCAACAGGTGTCAAGGTGTTAAGTGTTATGATTCACCACATAGACCTACAGTACATTATCATAGGTCTGATTTTTATCAACCGCTGGCTAAAACAGAAATATTGTGTCTGATTCACAGGGGATTATTACTGTGGAAGTTCATGAAGGGGCTATAAATGCTGTGGTATATCTGTATGATAACTACACCCTAGAATATGACATGTTGGACGGGTCTGACAGTCTGAATTAGGGCAGAATGTCAACATTTGGCAGAACATTGCTAATCACTAAAGAAAAGTTATGGTATTAAATGTCTGTTTTTCATATTGCTTTTTCTCATCATCAGTTACCATTACATTTTTATTAACAATTAACTATTACATTTAAGGAAATAGTCTTACGCTATTGCAGGAGTAACATTTTAATTCCTTTTTAAGTCAAAGTTATGGATTAACCCTAGCGCAGCTCATTTGACTCAATAATTCACATGCAAATATATGAGAGTTTGGGTTATGATTGAGGTTAAAACCTTTCACAAGGTCAGGAAATAGCATCTGGTTTTGTAAACCTCAGTCTCTTATAGGTGATTTATTCATCTTCTTCTGAGGTCAAGTACTACTCATCATCCTTGGCCCAATAATTGTCTTCAAAATCCCCTCAGTCTGCCACTTCCACCGAATGTGTGTTATTAGTCGGTATTTAGCAGAACTAGTGTTATGAAGGGAGGTGTGAGCTGTGAAGTGACTCACAACTTCAGCCCACACCTGTGAAACCAACAAGCTAACCCTGGAAAACACCACAGACATGAGGCTTTAGGCAACCGACCATAAACCACTTCTCTTCTAATCCTCAAATCAAAAGGTGTTGGCCAATACAGTCACGTCCATAATTATTGGCACCCTTGATAAAGATGAGCAAAATATATAATACAGTATATAATACAGTATATAAAATACAGTAAATAATACAAATACTGAGCTACAGTATATTGTATGCTAAAAAAATTGGGAAATTATATTATTTTATACTCATACAATTGCTCAGAGAAAGAGATTTGAGAATATGTTGGGAGGGATCTTAGATCATTCCTCCATACAGAATCTTTCCAGACCCTTGATCTCCTTTGTCTGCTCTTATGGACTGCCCTCTTCAATTCAAGACACAGGTTTGAGGTATACCCGTAGATATGAGGTACTTTGCTCCCGTACTTTGTTTCCGTTTTTTCAGGCCAAAAAGCTCTATTTTCATGTCATCTGACCATTTGGAGTTTGATGGTCAGAAGACAGTGGTGGGTTTGGCGTGGAAAAACAGAAGCATATGCAGAAAATTACCTTATACCTACAGTAAAATATGGTGGTGGATCTTTCATGTTGTGGGGCTAATTTGCTTCCACTGGTCCTGGGGCCCTTGTTAATTGTTAATTGACCACAAAATCAACATTTTGCAATGTCCATCTCAGTCTCTGGACTTGAACCCCATTGACAACTTGTGGTTTGAATTGAAGAGGGCAGTCCATAAGAGCAGAAGAAGGATATCAACGATCTGGAAAGATTCTGTGTGGAGGAATGGTCAAAGATCCCTCCCAACATGTTATCCAATCTCATAAAACATTTTAGAAAAAGGCTCAGTGTTGTTATCCTAGAGTATTGAAAACAGGAGTGCCAATCATTTTGACCCCCATCTTTAACAAAAAAATGTGGTTACTTGTTAAACAAAATCTGTTTCTCTGAGCAATTGTATTAGTATAAAATTACATAATGTCCCAATTTTTTTTGGAGCACACAACATAGCTCAGTATTTTTATACAGTATTTTTGCTAATCTCTATCAAGGGTACCAATAATTATGGACCTGACTGTATGTCTCCTCCCAAACCATCCATGGTTGCCTACTTATCTCTCTCTTCATTTGGGATTATTCATCATACCAGAGTGTGGATAAGTTCGAAGTTGATGCTGACTAATATAGATTACTGTAAATTTAACAGAGACAACAGATTGCAACTCCAACTTTCAACACATATTGTACCTCTCATATTGGGCTGCCAAAATGGCTGCCTGGTTATGTCTCCTCATTCAGATTCCAGGACTACTACTCATCATACCGGAGTGTGGATAAGCTAGGAGACGAGTCTAATGCTGACTAATATACATTACTGTTCATACATTTCACGACAACAAATTGAAATGATCTATACTTGTATGTGTTTGGCTGTCAATCACTAAAACCTGCTAATCAGGAGGGAAAACGTAATACTACTGGACGTGGCACTGACTGCACTTTGTTGTAATTCAAGAAATAACATTACAACTTAAAATATTTAACTTTTTTACACTTTCATCCTACAATAACATACATTATCATAAAATGACAGTGACCCACCACAGTGACTTACAGTAAAATAGTCTGCAATGCACTCATACACTTCTAATGATGCAGAGGCAGACTAGGATAGAGAGGAGTTCGGTATCCATGACTGCAGATGTTTAGATTAGAAAACGAAAACAATGAAAGGAAAAAAATCTAAACAAGAGAAGAAAACTCCCTTTGAGACGTTGTGATATGATGATCTCATGGCATGACAAATAGCACTGGTGAGACTGGCAGCGGTTTGAGGAAGCTAACACACACCGTGCCAGTGGTAAAGAGGCTCCCCGGGGGGGAGCACACACACGCACAGGCGAGCCAAAGCTCAATGCCTGCTGGCGGATTGTGACTCCTTTACTGCCTCATTGCTCAATCATCTAATTGGACAATTTGACACATTTTACCACAAAACACAAACACTGACTGGCTGCTCTCGATTTCTCTCTCTAGGAGACACAAACACGATAAGGAAAGAAGAACTTGTGCTTTTGTCAAAAGTTCATAAACATTTACAGAATTTCAAAAGCATGTTATATCCAGTAGTAGTACATCAAGAAATACAGTTTACGAGAGGTATGTTCCACAAAACATTAAATACAATTTCTCAGGTACATTCTTCTAAAAGTAAAAGGAAATGCCAAGTTGTTCTTTGGCACTAACTTGAACACAGTGAGTGCAGGTGAACACAGGTGAACTGTCTCCAGGTACATGTCACATGTTGACACTGAGGTCCCACGGTATATCCTCATCCTCCTCCTGGCCGTCAGGGTCAAATTGGCTCCAGGGAACGTCATTCACCTGACAAAGAAATAAAAAGAAAGGACATTAATTCCTGAGATCAGATTTGATTAATGCTTGCAGTCAACAAGACTGAGTTATGCATAATACACAATGACATATAATCAGTTACATTAAGTTATAAAGTTTACTACTAAACTTAATTTTACATAAAGTTAACACCAGTGATTGTCCAGTAAAGTTACCAATAATTTAAACTGCACTGGCAATTTTTGTGAATACTACAATGGCCAAAATACATACAGACTAAACATCCCATGTGGGTAGAAAACAATTTAAAGAATACAATGGTAATCTAAAGTGTGGAATAATTGCTGTAAGAGAACAGTGTGGTACCTTTATGAGTCCTTCCAGATCCTCGTCTTGTAGGACATCATGTCTTTCCATCCTGCATTCAACTACAACTTTCTCGTTACCTGGAAGACATTTTTTTGTGATTACATTTATATTCCCTTATGTCGGAGAAAAATATGAAAATATGCTGAGCTGATATCTTCAAACTGATTCCAATGATTCGCTCACTTAGAGTTCAGGGCCTCGTTTCCCAGAGCCTTCGTAGCGTTAAGAACCATTTTACAATGTATCTTTAGTAGCCGATCTGTTTCCCAGAGCCTTTGTTAATAACGTTGATCTTAAAAACCTTTGCACATCTATGAGTGATCCAGACCACTTGTAGAGCAGCCAAAGTGCATTGTTAGATGTTCTTTGCCCTTCCGCACAACTTTATTCACAGAAGATCTCCGCTAAACATAGATTTAAGATGTTTAGGGTATCTGTCTAACTGTGACCACTGATAACTTCAGAATGAGGTGAACTACAAATACAAAGTGGCCAAAGTATTTGCAATTGTTACAAACAAGTGAAAGATAAAACAATGCTTCAAATTAAAACCGAGATGACTGCATTAAAAGATAAATAGGCTACATGGGCCTATACATTTGAATCATATTGAAATCATAGAGTTTTATTTTGCCACTAGGCTACGGTCTAATTTTTGCCTCAATATGTGTCATGATGAGTGACAAGATGTGGTCAACGATGTGCCCAATCAGCCATATGGGAAAAAACTCAAGTGGTGGCGGGAGCTTGGACTGTCGTTTCCGCATCTCCCCAATTTAAATGAAGCTTTACTCACCCAGAACCAGCAGCAACACCTTCTCGAAAGCGTCAACTACTGCTTTGTCCCTGGCCAATCTCTGGAGCTTTCCTCTTTTTGGCCGGACAATGTCTGGACCTATGGCCCAAAACAATAGAGAGGCGTTTTAGTGAAATAAATGCAGAGCATTATCTAGCATGTGTTGACAGACTAGAGCTTTCACTTTTGTTGCACAAGAAGTATGAGTTACAGTTGAAGTCGGAGGTTTACATACACTTAGGTTGGAGTCATTAAAACTCGTTTTTCAACCACTCCACACATTTCCTGTTAACAAACTATAGTTTCGGCAAGTCAGTTAGGACATCTACTTTGTGCATGGCACAAGTAATTTTTCCAACAATTGTTTACAGACAGATTATCTCACTTATAATTCACTGTGGGTCAGAAGTTTAAATACACTAAGTTGCCGGTGCCTTTAAAAAGCTTGGAAAATTCCAGAAAATGATGTCATGGCTTTAGAGACTTCTGATAGGCTAATTGACATCATTTGAGTCAATTGGAGGTGTACCTGTGGATGTATTTCAAGGACTACCTTCAAACTCAGTGCCTCTTTGCTTGACATCATGGGAAAATCAAAAGAAATCAGCCAAGACCTCAGAATTTTTTTTTTGTAGATCTCCACAAGTCTGGTTCATCCTAGGAGCTATTTCCAAACGCCTGAAGGTACCACGTTCATCTGTACAAACAGTAGTACGCAAGTATAAACACCATGGACCACTCAGCCGTCATACCACAGGAAGGAGATGCGTTCTGTCTCCTAGAGATTAACGTACTTTGGTCGAAAAGTGCAAATCAATCCCAGTCTTATGAAAGGACTGTGTGCTGCCACGTTGAGCTATATAATACATACTTTTGTCTAAAGTCATACAGGAATTGACCTCATTAATCCATTGACAGATATTAGTAGGCTCTTAATGATGCCACCTAAAAGTTATAAATATTTTTGATATAAGCTAAATTCATTGTTTATTTTTCTTTTATACCCAATCATAGTATGACATACAGTAGGTGTTTAATACAATGGACAGTCTTTATAAATAAACATCCCACAAATGGCAAGTGGGACTTAAAAGTTCCTGGACCACAGATGATCCTCTGCTCCTCAACCAGATCTCCCCACCCACTTCAGCCCACTGCCTCAGTGTGATTGACAGCAACAACAACAACAAAAAAGAAAAACAATAAGAACAGTAACCCTTGCAAACTACAAAAACACATAAAAAATGATTTACACAAAGAAACAAAACAATAAGAATACATGAACTTAACGTATAATTATCATGTGACTGACAATCAGCAAAAAGTTTAATCTGTATCACCTCTGATGGTTTGATAAAATCACTCAATATTATAAATCTACTCTCATCGGTTTTAGACAAGATTGAAATTTGGACAATTTATGGAAAATAAATTTTTATTCACATTTTCAATATTTTTTTTTTAACAGGATTTCCAAGTAGACCGGCAATACAGTTCAGTTCAACACAGCTACACAAGGAAATACAAAATATACTGAAAAAAAGATGAACATTTTACAATTTAAAAGATTTTACTCGGAAAGCATAGGCCTTATACAATGCGTTCGGAAAGTATTCAGACCCCTTGACTTTTTCCACATTTTGTTACATTACAGCCTTATTCTAAAATTGATTAAATTGTCCCCCCCCCCATCAATCTGCACACAATACCCCATGATGACAAGCAAAAACAGGTTTTTAGATTTTTTTGCAAAAAAACAAACAAAAAAACAACTAAAATATCACATTTACATAAGTAATCAGACCCTTTACTCAGTACTTTGTTGAAGCACCTTTGGCAGCGATTACAGACATGAGTCTTCTTGGGTATAACGGTACAAGCTTGGCACACCTGTATTTGGGGAGTTTCTCCCATTAGTCTCTGCAGATCCTCTCAAGCTCTGTCAGGTTGGATGGGGAGCGTCGCTGCACAGCTATTTTCAGGTATCTCCAGAGATGTTCGATCGGGTTCAAGTCCGGGCTTTGGCTGGGCCACTCAAGGACATTCAGAGACTTGTCCCTGAAGCAACTCTCTGCATTGTCTTGGCTGTGTGGCTTAGGGTTGTTGTCCTGTCGGAAGGTGAACCTTCGCCCCATTCTGAGGTCCTGAGTGCTCTCAAGCAGGTTTTCATCAAGGATCTCTCTGTACTTTGCTCCGTTCAGCTTTTCCTCAATCCTGACTAGTCTCCCAGTCCCTGTCACGGAAAAACATCCCCACAGCATGATGCTGCCACCACCATGCTTCACTGTAGGGATGGTGCAAGGTTTCCTCCAGACGTGACCCTTGGCATTCAGGCCAAAGAGTTCAATCTCGATTTCATCAGACCAGAGAATCTTGTTTCTCATGGTCTGACTCCTTTAGGTGCCTTTTGGCAAACTCCAAGCGGGCTGTCATGTGCCTTTTACTGAGGAGTGGCTTCTGTCTGGCCAATTTACCATAAAGGCCTGATTGATGGGGAAGGTTCTCCCATCTCCACAGAAGAACTTTGGAGCTCTGTCAGAGGGACCATCTGGTTCTTGGTCACCTCCCTGACCAAGGCCCTTCTCCCCCGATTGCTTAGTTTGGCTGGGACGGCCAGCTCTAGGAAGAGTCTCAGTGTTTCTAAACTTCTTCCATTTAAGAATGATGGAGGCCACTGTGTTCTTGGGGACCTTCAATGCTGCAGAATTTTTTTTGGTACACTTCCTCAGATCTGTGCCCTCGACACAATCCTGTCTCTGAGCTCTCACGGACAATTCCTTCGACCTCATGGCTTGGTTTTGCTCTGACATGCACTGTCAACTGTGGGAACTTATATGTGACAGGTGTGTGCCTTTCCAAATCATGTCCAATCAATTGAATGTACCACAGGTGGTCTCCAATCAAGTTGTACAAACATCTCAAGGATGATCAATGGAAACCGGATGCACCTGAGCTCAATTTAGAGTCTCATTGCAAAGGGTGTGAATACTTATGTAAATAAGGTATTTCTATTTTTTATTTGTAACACATTTGCAAAAATGTCTCAAAACCTGTTTTTCGCATTGTAAATCTGGGGTATTGTGTATAGATTGATGAGAAACATTTTTTTATTTAATCCATTTTAGAATACGGCTATAACATACAATGTTTTAGATAAAGTCAAAGGGTCTGAATACTGTCGTGGAAATTCTAATCAATAATGAGGAGAGACAAGGTCAATCACCAATCAGGATCTTACTTTATTCAAAACGTATTAATAGGGTAGCAAGTGAGGCTGGTCGACCCAACACTCTTGAGTGTTGGGCTGAGAGCTCTGACATACAGACAATACAAATATATTTTATAGCAAAGACCTGTCTAAATGACAAACAGAAGATGTGTGAAATGAGTCAAAAGGTTAGGATTTGTATGAAATAAATGAATAATTCACAGCAGACAGTATCTGCGGTGAAGACTGTTCCCATTGTAGGAAACCAGGGTTTGGCCCCCAAGACAAGATTCCTCTCATAATTATCCATACCCGAGCCATCTCTCCCTGGTACCGTACATTACACAAACACCAACTCATTCTATGGAATGCATGCTGTAGGTTTTATCTCCAATCCATTCATAAATCAATTGTCAGCTCCAGCTTCAGAGGCTCCTCTCACACTGTATATAATAGTGCTGAAGTTGCCCATCTTATATAATAAACCCAAATATCGCTATACTCTGAAGGTATAAAACACACCTTGGGGTGAAGAAGGCTGCATCGCTTCAGGTTTTCATTTCCTTTCATAAGCCCCACTTTTCAGTGGTTGATTCTTAATTATGCTGTTGTGAAATTAATCTGAATTTGTTTTCTACATCAAGTTAACAGTTTTCATACATGTCTATGCAGAGAATTGCATTGCAGCAATACATTTCATGAGAACAGAAAGCAGTTATTCAGCAGGCAATATTTAACATGAAATACTAAGAAAACAGTATCCTATTTCTGCAATGTTGCAGGGCTCTCTTAGCAAATGAGGGCCATGTTCAATATTGTGTGGACATTGCACACCACATTTTTCAGATTCTGTGTATGGTTAACCAGAATCATTTTGCTCACACATTGTCTGTTGTGACTCTCTTTTAATCAGGCAGTGCAATCTGAAGCATGACTGTACAGTGTTAATATTGCACATCTTTGAAATAAAAACACATTTTATTAATAGAGTGACTGGTAGTGTTGAATGAAGGCTAAAGCCGACCAGCCTCTAAAGTCGAAAGTAGGGCCCAGCGGTGTTGGCTTTGTTGCCAGCATGCAGGGGAATTACTTCCATTTTCTCTCAAGCGGTTCATTCTTATTAAATTAAATCGGTAAATTCCAAGGGATCTTTTGCTGTTTGTTAATTTCTGTTTGAATAAAATAGTATATGTCCTAAATTAGCCTTTAGGCGCTTACCAGGATGACGCACTCAGTGGCGGCCGGTGAAAAATATTCTCGTGGGGCTGTGCCATACTTTTTTTTTCCTGTAACTATCGCGATATATTTTAACACAAACTGCAGGACAGCAGCAGTGCTCAGTGAAACAGATTCAGCAATTATTTAATGCCAATATTAAAAAGTTGAGGCATTCTTTACACAAAAACATATTACACAAACCCAAGCCTTTCATTTGCATTTAAAGTGAACTTTTTACCATTGGTAGTAAACAGGCAACGCAACAGGCATGCTGTCAGAACAGAGTGGAAAGTGGACAATAACATGAAATTATTACAGTAAAGTTTATAGGAAATCTTATACTGTATAAAAAGGATGTATAATATGGAAATGGATATCAAGTGGGATGAACTCAAACCTTGACTGGAAGAATAGCATACAGTATTTTATGATCATACTAAATGTGACTAATTGTTAATGTGCTCCAGAACTGCAACAATTAATTGATACAAAACAACATATATACAGTAATATTAGCAAAGACACTATTAAGACCTCTATGAGTACCATATATATACTGGATTTTTTTATGCTGAGGTCAACTATATACAAAGAAACATGCAGCCAGGAGCTGTTCTGTGTGTGTGTGTCTGTCATCTTATTTGTACAGGGATTTTTGCCTGGTCTGTCCTTTCTGAGTGGCAAACCTCTCAATGACCCTTGATTAAAGTCAGGGAATGGTCCCTGACAAGTTTCTTCTCCATGGAGAGCATGGCCAGAGCGTTCAGGCGATCCTGTGTCAAGTGCTGTTTCTCAGGAAGGTCTTGATCCTTTTCAGTGTAGAGAAAGCACCTTTCTGACTCAGCAGTTGTCATGGGTGTGGTGGATGAGGATCTTGAGGAGGCTGGCAGTCTCTGTGAAAGTGCTCTGAAGGTTGTTCTCCATGAAGAACTGGTACAGGGGCACTGCACCACTACAGGCCTTTTGAACTCACTGTTCTCATAGATGAGGGACAGTTCGGTTTTGGAGCTTGGCCTTGTTCAACATGGGGTACCCCACGGTTGTTTCGAGCGCTGTATCGGGAACTTCACACTGTGTTGTGGGAACAACCCTCCGTGCAACAGTGTTATGCGCTGATAGAGGTGCTGGGTGAAGGAGAACCTCTCTTGGAATGACTCAGGATGGTATCACATACCCGAAAAGATACATCATCAAGCTTTTAATTTGCAATTAAGCTTATTTGTGATGCAAGTGATCCTGACTGACACATGCCTATGTCCACCGATGATTACCAAGGTGCTGATTGTTCAGGGTTTGGCTAGCATACTACCAGGCCTGGAAAAGTTCTATGGGGAAACACTGACAATTACATCACAACTTACCTCCATAGCCAACCCCTAGTTGTTCTCCTGGTCCCAGCATCCTCCGCGCTTGATGGGGCTGTTGCTGCTCGTCAGATGCGCTGTCCCCACACAAAGAGGGAATTGAGGCCCTGGGTCCAAAAATAAAGTTTAATTTGATAACTTGCAATCAGACTTCTTAGCTCACTGTAATTCCCCTCAACACACAACTAGTGACTTATATATATATATATATATATATATATAAGACAGACAGACAGACAGACAGACAGATAGTGTGTATATACAGCACACAAACTATGTCTATGTAACTGCTTTTAACCTGTGATGTACATAATTAACTGATGTTAATACGTTTTAGAGCCTTTTTCTATTACATTTGTGAGAGTGGATGCAATATAATCTTTGTTCTGCTGTGCACTTAGCAATAAAGTTAATCTTCAATACAACAACTAGGCCTCTTCTAGAAATTGACCTGGTGGACACCTGAATAATTATTACAAACTGTGTAGTACTTTCCTGCATTATTATCAACGCCTGATTGTGTCTTTTTGGACAAAACACTTGTTCTCGGTCGATAACAACAACTGGCGCTCCTGAGTGACGGGTGGTACTCGGAGAGAGAGAGGGAGAGAGACGACCCAAATTATGGAGTAAACTAGAAAAACGGGACGCTACATACGAAGCGGAGCGGACATTACCACATTTTAACAAAACTAAACATTGAAATACCAGCTATAGAAGGTAAAGTAAAAACCCAAACTGGTCTGTCATCAATAACCGGTATATAGTAATATATAGGCAAATATACCGTAAATCTGTATCAATTATGTATCAGCTTTACATGTACCCATATCAAATTTGCGCATTCGCACTGAAGGAGCACACAAATGCAATGCTTATTTGGCGTGATTGTCGTGGTAACACAGGTGAAAAAAAATCCTGAATGGTATCCTAATGGCAGCCATTTTGGTTAGGAGAAATACAAACAACTCTACTGCCATACATTCCAATTAGACTGAAGGGCATACAAAGTTGTGTCCAAATATATTGGCACCCTTGGGCTTTTCTTAAATAATTCCCTATTTCTTCTAAAATCAGTTGAAATTTGAGAGGAAAAAATGGGTTCTCACACCTTTAATTATATTTCTGTAAACTTAAGTTTACAATTGTAATTTAGAAAAATATAGACAAATGTCACGGACTAAATTATTGGCACACTGGAGCTAGTACTTGGTTGCACAGCTTTGGGCCAAGATAGCTGCTAACATATGCTTATTGTAGACATCAACGAGCTTGCTGCACCTTTTCTGCTGGCAATTTGGCCTACCCTTCAGCAGCAAACTGCTGTAATTCTTCAATGTTTGAGGGTTGCACTTCCACCTAACTTCTTTTTTCAGTGATCTTGCCAAAACTAATGTGGTCCCGCAAGCTCAGTTGGTAAGAGCATGGCCTGCACGCCAGGGTTGTGGGTTCAGCACCACGGGGCCAGTATGAAAAAAATGTATGCGACTCTAATCTGTAAGTCGCTCTGGATAAGAGCGCCTGCTAAATGACTAAAATGTAATGTAAATGTCTTCTTTCCTTTTAAAATACTAAAACAAATATAATTGTGGACGGCTCTATGATAATCACTCACTTTGATGACCAGTACACATTTAGGCTTTTTAAACTGTTGTGAGGTGAACTATTCATCTTTCTAATAGCATCTTTATCAGCCAATAGTAAATATAGTTATTTACCTGATTGTTAGCATGCTTTCTGTGAACCTCTGGACAAGTAAAGCTTTAATGAAGACAGGGTCGAGTGGTTCCTTTGCAAGCTGGCTGAAAAGACAATGTCCACATTTGGCATGATCTTGTGGAAAGTGCCAGGAAAACAGAAAGCCTCGCCGAAAGCATCCACAGACCCCCCGCCCTCTGAGCCAGGTCGGGGCATCAAAAGTTCCAGAGTCTCTGATGGTCTGGAAACACGCTAGGAGTGTCATCCGTACTGCAGACACGCAGCTTACAGCGCGACTGTGGAAGTTCCACCGTGTTGTAGAGGCTCTGGGGAGTCTCCTCGTGCCCATCAGCAAGGCCAACTCAAAAGCCCCACAGAACTTCAACACAATCGATCCCTTTGGATAGAATGTGCCTGTTTTTATATCCACCTCTCATTGTGTTTCCTCACCGGCAATCCTGTGGCTAGCCATCCAGCTGCGTAGCAATGATCCACCCTTCCTAATACAGCTAGCTTTACAGAGTTGTCCATGTGTGCTCCTGGTGTTCTCATGTTTCTTTACCTTCTCTGACAGGTGCTTCATATCTCTCACTCCGGTACCTGTCCATGCTGAATCTGACCCCGCTGCTTTTAAAAAAGCAAGCACGGAAAGCAAAATAAAGCATTAGCATCAGTGCAACCAAGCCAGCCAAGCCTTCCTGGTGTACTCAGCTACGGGGAGAAGCCGCAAGCATATACTGCTTTCCTTTCTCGCTAGCCTGCTGTCTGATTGAGAGGTCAGTTGATCTGGGCCCAGAGCTCTTTTCACCCGAACTTTCTTCTGACAAAGTTCTCCTCTCAAACGGATCTTGGAGGAGAGATTTCACCGAAGTTAGGGCTGGGTCCTGGAGGAAAACGCTTAGCGTCGCCATTGTCGCCTAGTAAAAATGGCGTCCACTGAGCCCGGTCCTTATTTTATTAGGGCGTAGCTTGGGACGATAAACTAACCGCCTCCTTGGTATTCGCCAATTAAAATCGCTTGATTAAGCTACATTTTTGTCATAACATTCATACTTAAATTAGCAATTGGCTTAACTGCTACGTAGACCCGCTGGGCACTTTCTGTATCGCCCAGAGCTGACGAGGCGCTTTGATAGGCAGAGGAAAGGTGTGTTCAATATGATTTTCTATCATATCTTACACATATTACTGTGTGCATTCCATATTTCAAACACACAAATATTGACATACTGATGTTTTTATAATTATTATTATTATTTTTATTTTTTTATTTTTTTTTAAAAAATAATTTTATTGGAGCGGGGCGGCGCCCTAGCGTCCCTCTATCGGCCAGCCGCCACTGATGACGACAATGATGACGATGATGTGTGAGTTTGGCCTAATGTGAATGATGAAAACCTTGATTTAAGTAGGAAAGTCCCATTGAGATATAGAATCATAGAATGATGATGATGATGATGATGGTGATGATGCGACGTTAATTGGAGATGTAGGTTTCTGATTATGGCAGTTTTTATATTAAGCATTTAATATTAGTGCCACTTTGTAACAATAAACGGATCATGGCATTGATTGAGCAGCACTGTATGCCTATCAACAAATGAATTATTATTTTCAAAACGCAGATGAATTCCACTTTATTTGTGCAGTCAATTAATTACAAATGTGTTAAATGGGTCAACATGTTTATTTTGGTAGCCTGCCAGTCAGTCAATGTTATTAAATACACATATATCATCTGCTCATTCGTGGTGCATAGACTCGATTTCATTTCGAACAATCTCCGAAGCACACAAAACTGTGTCAAACAAAAACCCGCACAGTAAATTGAAATTAGTAAATGGAAGAACGAAAACAGTGATTCAAATAAAAACCGTCTAATATAAGCTACTGTTGTCTTTTAATATTTTGCTTTAGAAGTTGCTTCTTTTTGTTGAAGTAGCGTTTTGTAGAACGACATAGTTTTCTCCATGAAAACGTGTCCAATGGTAGAATCAGTGGCGATTTTAGTATGTAAACCTTTGCGGGGCAAACACCACAAACATTTTGGGTGGGGGATGCATGCCAGACAAAAGCCACTACACAACACAAACACAACACTAAACAATACATTAATTGCACTTTAACGGTGACAAACGAAAGCCCACAAACCGTTAGAGCTCCATAAATCTGCCCCAACAGCAGAAACAGTCCAAACAGCAGTACCAATACCTTGCCACTGCTACACCTGGCTATAAGCGTAGCCTTGTCTGGCAGCGAAAACAGCTTCGTTCAGCATCATTATACTGCCTTATTTTTTTAATAGCTGATATGGCTGACTTGCTTAAACAAATGTGGTTTCTGCTGACAATTGAGATGGTAACAAACTATGGCATAAGGGGGACAACAAGCGGATAAGAGGGCAATCCGTACCTTTGATATTGACATTAATGAGCAAGCTAGAACGACGGAGTCAGTATAACTATTTGTTCAGCACTTTTGAAATGTACAGCGACAGAATTGGGAACATGGGCTGTTCTTACAGTGTTCTCCTGTACACGAAGTCAGAACCTAGGATAAATAAAGGGGGCATATAAGCAGACAATGAAAGCTCTTACATATATTGGATGATTACACTGCTCTAAAAACAGCCTATAGGATACATGTGCACCACAAAGTAGGCTAAGTTATGAGGGAGGAGGGAGGGGACCAAATTTATTAGGGTGAAGCAGATGGGCTACTAACAGCTTACTACACAACATACACTTAGTATTATTTTCTTGGCTACAGCAAAACATATCTCCCTGACATATTACATCATTTTATGCACCAGCATACAATACATTTTTGGGACTCACTTTGTTGTGCTGTGCTCACTTGAACAGGAACGGTGGCGCG
>NW_025537067.1:0-42382 GCF_020615455.1 Coregonus clupeaformis | reverse complement strand
AGACAGGTGGCATCACCATGTATAGAAACACAACCACTAGGAACAGAGCAGATGGCATCACCAGCATATAAAACTACAACCACTAGAACAGACAGATGGCATCACCAGGTATAGAAACACAACTTCCCACTAGAACAGACAGGTGGCATCACCAGGTATAGAAACACAACCACTAGAACAGACAGATGGCATCACCAGGTATAGAAACACAACCACTAGAACAGACAGATGAGCATCACCAGGTATAGAAACACAACCACTAGAACAGACAGGTAAGCATCACCATGTATAGAAACACAACCACTAGAACAGACAGATGGCATCACCATGTATAGAAAACACAACCACTAGAACAGACAGATGGCATCACCATGTCGCTAGAAAACACAACCACTAGAACAGACAGATGGCATCACCATGTATAGAAACACAACCACTAGAACAGACAGATGGCATCACCCATGTAGAAACACAACCACTAGAACAGACAGATGGCATCACCAAGGTATAGAAACACAAACCACTAGAACAGACAGATGCAGTACCTCACCATGTATAGAAACACACAACCACTAGAACAGACAGTGGTATCACCAGGTATAGAAACACACACCACTAGAACAGACAGATGGCATCACCAGGTATAGAAACACAAACACTAGAACAGACAGATGGCACCTCACCAGGTAGAAAACACAACAACTAGAACAGACAGATGGCATCACCAGGTATAAGAAACACAACCACTAGAACAGACAGATGGACATCACCAGCTGCATAGAAAATCAACCACTAGGAACAGACAGATGGCATCACCATGTATAGAAACACAACCACTAGAACAGACAGATGGCATCACCAGTTATAGAAACACAACCACTAAAAAACAGACAGATGGCACACCATGTATAGAAACACAACCACTAGAAAACAGACAGATGGCATCACCAGGTATAGAAACACACAAAACCACTAGAACAGACAGATGGCATCACCAGGTATAGAAACACAACCACTAGAACAGACAGGTGGCATCACTGTATAGAAACACAACCACTAGAACAGACAGATGGCATCACCATGTATAGAAACACAACCACTAGAACAGACAGATGGCATCACCATGTATAAACACAACCACTAGAACAGACAGATGGCATCACCATGTATAGAAACAACCACTAGAACAGACAGATGGCATCACCATGTATAGAAACACAACCACTAGAACAGACAGATGGCATCACACATGTATAGAAACACAACCACTAGAACAGACAGATGGCATCACCAGGTATAGAAACACAACTACTAGAACAGACAGATGGCATCACCATGTAGAAACACAACCACTAGAACAGACAGATGGTATCACCAGGTATAGAAACACAACCACTAGAACAGACAGATGGCATCACCAGGTATAGAAACACACAACACTAGAACAGACAGATGGCATCACCATGTATAGAAACACAACCACTAGAACAGACAGATGGCATCACCAGTGTATAGAAACAAAACCACTAGAACAGACAGATGGCATCACCATGTATAGAAACACAACCACTAGAACAGACAGATGGCATCACCATATATAAAACACAACTCACTAGAACAGACAGATGGCATCACCAGGTATAGAAACACAACCACTAGAACAGACAGATGGCATCACCATGTAAAAACACAACCACTAGAACAGACAGATGGTATCACCAGGTATAGAAACACAACCACTAGAACAGACAGATGGCATCACCAGGTATAGAAACACAAACACTAGAACAGACAGATGGCATCACCAGGTATAGAAACACAACCACTAGAACAGACAGATGGCATCACCAGGTATAGAAACACAACCACTAGAACAGACAGATGGCATCACCAGCTATAGAAAATCAACCACTAGAACAGACAGATGGCATCACCATGTATAGAAACACAACCACTAGAACAGACAGATGGCATCACCATGGGAGGAAACACATCCACTAGAACAGACAGATGGCATCACCATGTATAGAAACACATCCACTAGAACAGACAGGTGGCATCACCAGGTATAGAAACACAACCACTAGAACAGACAGATGGCATCACCATATAGAAACACACAACCACTAGAGCAGACAGATGGCATCACCAGTTATAGAAACACAACCACTAGAACAGACAGATGGCATCACCATGTATAGAAACACAACCACTAGAACAGACAGATGGCATCACCAGGTATAGAAACACAACCACTAGAACAGACAGATGGCATCACCAGGTATAGAAACACAACCACTAGAACAGACAGATGGCAGTCTCCATGTATAGAAACACAACCACTAGAACAGACAGATGGCATCACCATGTATAGAAACACAACCACTAGAACAGACAGATGGCATCACCATGTATAGAAACACAACCACTAGAACAGACAGATGGCATCACCATGTATAGAAACACAACCACTAGAACAGACAGATGGCAGTCAGCATGTAGAAACACAACCACTAGACAGACAGATGGCATACGTGGGGCAGGTATAGAAACACAACCACTAGAACAGACAGATGGCATCACCGTATAGAAACACAACCCACTAGAACAGACAGATGGCATCACCATGTATAGAAACACAACCACTAGAACAGACAGATGGCATCACCAGAGCTATAGAAACACAACCACTAGAACAGACAGATGGCATCACCAGGTATTGAAACACAACCACTAGAACAGACAGATGGCATCACCAGGTATAGAAACACAACCACTAGAACAGACAGATGGCATCACCAGGTATAGAAACACAACCACTAGAACAGACAGATGGCATCACCAGGTATAGAAACACAACCACTAGAACAGACAGATGGCATCACCAGGTATAGAAACACAACCACTAGAACAGACAGATGGATCACCATGTAGAGAAACACAACCACTAGAACAGACAGATGGCATCACCATGTATAGAAACACAACCACTAGAACAGACAGATGGCATCACCAGGTATAGAAACACAAACCACTAGAACAGACAGATGGCATCACCAGGTATAGAAACACAACCACTAGAACAGACAGATGGCATCACCATGTTAGAAACACAACCACTAGAACAGACAGATGGCATCACCAGGTATAGAAACACAACCACTAGAACAGACAGATGGCATCACCAGTTATAGAAACAGAACCACTAGAACAGACAGATGGCATCACCAGCTATAGAAACACAACCACTAGAACAGACAGATGGCATCACCATGTATAGAAACACAACCACTAGAACAGACAGATGGCATCACCAGGTATAGAAACACAACCACTAGAACAGACAGATGCATCACCGGTATAGAAACACAATCCACTCAGAACAGACAGATGGCATCACCATGTATAGAAACACAACCACTAGAACAGAACAGATGGCATCACCAGCTATAGAACCACAACTACTAGAACAGACAGATGGCATCACCATGTATAACGAAACACAACCACTAGAACAGACAGATGGCATCACTAGGTATAGCAAACACAACAGCCACTAGAACAGACAGATGGCATCACCAGGCTATAGAAAATCAACCACTAGAACAGACAGATGGCATCACCATGTATAGAAACACAACCACTAGAACAGACAGATGGCATCACCATGATAGAAACACATCCACTAGAACAGACAGATGGCATCACCATGTATAGAAACACATCCACTAGAACAGACAGGTGGCATCACCAGGTATAGAAACACAACCACTCGAGAACAGACAGATGGCATCACCATGTATAGAAACACAACCACTAGAACAGACAGATGGCATCACCAGTTATAGAAACACAACCACTAGAACAGACAGATGGCATCACCATGTATAGAAACACAACCACTAGAACATGGACAGATGGCATCACCAGGTATAGAAACACAACCACTAGAACAGACAGATGGCATCACCAGGTATAGAAACACAACCACTAGAACAGACAGATGGCATCACATGTATAGAAACACAACCACTAGAACAGACAGATGGCATCACCATGTATAGAAACACAACCACTAGAACAGACAGATGGCATCACCATGTATAGAAACACAACCACTAGAACAGACAGATGGCATCACCATGTATAGAAACACAACCACTAGAACAGACAGATGGCATCACCATGTATAGAAACACAACCACTAGAACAGACAGATGGCATCACCGGGTATAGAACACAACCACTAGAACAGACAGATGGCATCACCGGTATAGAAACACAACCACTAGAACAGACAGATGGCATCACCATGTATAGAAACACAACCACTAGAACAGACGAGATGGCATCACCATCGTATAGAAACACAACCACTAGAACAGACAGATGGCATCACCAGGTATTGAAACCACAACCACTAGAACAGACAGATGGCATCACCAGGTATAGAAACACAACCACTAGAACAGACAGATGGCATCACCAGGTATAGAAACACAACCACTAGAACAGACAGATGGCATCACCAGGTATCAGAAACACAACCACTAGAACAGACAGATGGCATCACCAGGTATAGAAACACAACCACTAGAACAGACAGATGGCATCACCATGTATAGAAACACAACCACTAGAACAGACAGATGGCATCACCATGTGAAACACAACCACTAGAACAGACAGATGGCATCACCAGGTATAGAAACACAACCACTAGAACAGACAGATGGCATCACCAGGTATAGAAACACAAACCACTAGAACAGACAGATGGCATCACCATGTATAGAAACACAACCACTAGAATAGACAGATGGCATCACCAGGTAGAAACACAACCACTAGAACAGACAGATGGCATCACCAGTTGTAGAAACACAACCACTAGAACAGACAGATGGCATCACCAGCTATAGAAACACAACCACTAGAACTAGACAGATGGCATCACCATGTATAGAAACACAACCACTAGAACAGACAGATGGCATCACCAGGTATAGAAACACAACCACTAGAACAGACAGATGGCATCACCGGGTATAGAAACACAACCACTAGAACAGACAGATGGCATCACCATGTATAGAAACACAACCACTAGAACAGACAGATGGCATCACCAGCTATAGAACCACAACCACTAGAACAGACAGATGGCATCACCAGATAGAAACACAACCACTAGAACAGACAGATGGCATCACCATGTAAGAAACACAACCACTAGAACAGACAGATGGCATCACCATGTATAGAAACACAACCACTAGAACAGACAGGTGGCATCACCAGTTATAGAAACACAACCACTAGAACAGACAGATGGCATCACCATGTGCATAGAAACACAACCACTAGAACAGACAGATGGCATCACCATGTAGAGAAACACAACCACTAGAACAGACAGATGGCATCACCAGGTATAGAAACACAACCACTAGAACAGACAGATGGCATCACGCGCATGTATAGAAACACAACCACTAGAACAGACAGATGGCATCACCAGGTATAGAAACACAACCACTAGAACAGACAGATGGCATCACCATGTATAGAAACACAACCACTAGAACAGACAGGTGGCATCACCAGTTATAGAAACACAACCACTAGAACAGACAGATGCATCACCTTATTGAAACACAACCACTAGAACAGGCAGATGGCATCACAGATAGAAACACAACCACTAGAACAGACAGATGGCATCACCATGTATATAAACACAACCACTAGAACAGACAGATGGCATCACCATGTATAGAAACACAACCACTAGAACAGACAGATGGATCACCAGGTATAGAAACAGCAACCACTAGAACAGACAGATGGCATCACCAGGTATAGAAACACAACCACTAGAACAGACAGATGGCATCACCATGTATAGAAACACAACCACTAGAACAGACAGATGGCATCACCAGGTATAGAAACACAACCACTAGAACAGACAGATGGCATCACCATGTTAGAAACACAACCACTAGAACAGACAGATGGCATCACCAGGTATAGACAACCACTAGAACAGACAGATGGCATCACCATGTATAGAAACACAAACACTAGAACAGACAGATGGCATCACCAGGTATAGAAACACAACCACTAGAACAGACAGATGGCATCATCATGTATAGAAACACAACCACTAGAACAGACAGATGGCATCACCAGGTATAGAAACACAACCACTAGAACAGACAGATGGCATCACCATGTATAGAAACACAACCACTAGAACAGACAGATGGCATCACCATGTATAGAAACACACCACTAGAACAGACAGATGGCATCACCATGTATAGAAACACAACCACTAGAACAGACAGATGGCATCACCAGGTATAGAAACACAACCACTCGAACAGACAGATGGTATCACCATGTATAGAAACACAACCACTAGAACAGACTGGTGGCATCACCAGGTATAGAAACACAACGACTAGAACAGACAGATGGCATCACCAGTTATAGAAACACAACCACTAGAACAGACAGATGGCATCACCATGTAAGAAACACAACCACTAGAACAGACAGATGGCACTCACCATGTATAGAAACACAACCACTAGAACAGACAGATGGCATCACCAGGTATAGAAACACAACCACTAGAACAGACAGATGGCATCACCAGGTATAGAAACACAACCACTAGAACAGACAGATGGTATCACCATGTATAGAAACACAACCACTAGAACAGACTGGTGGCATCACCAGGTATAGAAACACAACGACTAGAACAGACAGATGGCATCACCAGTTATAGAAACACAACCACTAGAACAGACAGATGGCATCACCAGCTATAGAAACACAACCACTAGAACAGACAGATGGCATCACCGTAAGAAACACAACCACTAGAACAGACAGATGGCATCACCATGTATAGAAACACAACCACTAGAACAGAACAGGTGGCATCACCAGTTATGAAACACAACCACTCTAGAACAGACAGATGGCATCACCATGTATAGAAACACAACCACTAGAACAGACAGATGGCATCACCATGTATAGAAACACAACCACTAGAACAGACAGATGGCATCACCATGTAAGAAACACAACCACTAGAACAGACTGGTGGCATCACCATGTATAGAAACACAACCACTAGAACAGACAGATGGCATCACCAGGTATAGAAACACAACCACTAGAACAGACAGATGGCATCACCATGTATAGAAACACAACGACTAGAACAGACAGATGGCATCACCAGTTATAGAAACACAACCACTAGAACAGACAGATGGCATCACCAGCTATAGAAACACAACCACTAGAACAGACAGATGGCATCACCATGTATAGAAACACAACCACTAGAACAGACAGATGCATCACCAGGTATAGAAACACAACCACTAGAACAGACAGATGGCATCACCGGGTATAGAAACACAACCACTAGAACAGACAGATGGCATCACCAGGTATAGAAACACAACCAGTAGAAACAGACAGATGGCATCACCATGTAGAGAAACACAACCACTAGAACAGACAGATGGCACTCACCATGTATAGAAACACAACCACTAGAACAGACAGATGGCATCACCAGGTATAGAAACACAACCACTAGAACAGACAGATGGCATCACCAGTTATAGAAACACAACCACTAGAACAGACAGATGGCATCACCATGTATAGAAACACAACCACTAGAACAGACAGATGGCATCACCATGTATAGAAACACAACCACTAGAACAGACAGATGGCATCACCAGGTATAGAAACACAACCACTAGAACAGACAGATGGCATCACCAGTTAGAGAAACACAACCACTAGAACAGACAGATGGCATCACCATGTATAGAAACACAACCACTAGAACAGACAGATGGCATCACCATGCTATAGAAACACAACCACTAGAACAGACAGATGGCATCACCAGGTATAGAAACACAAACGACTAGAAGCACCTGTTCTAAACTCCTACCACTCTGTATGTCCACATCACAGTCCAGGTCAAACAACGAAGTCTGAAACAGGAGACAGTTGCTTTGAGTCAGTCTAGCCAGTCACAGTAGTGTGTGTGTGTGTGTGTGTGTGTGTGTGTGTGTGTGTGTGTGTGTGTGTGTGTGTGTGTGTGTATAACTTACCATTGAACTCCAAATGAAGATCCAAATGTTCCAGAATGCCTCAGGTCTAATTCTGAGAAACAGGAAGGAAAACAGTCAAACAGCCAATCAACTCCATTAAACAGCCAATCACCTTACCTGGCTCTGACTAAACAGCCAATCACCTCCCTGGGTCTGACTAAACAGCCTATCACCTCCCTGGCTCTGACTAAACAGCCAAACACCTTACCTGGCTTTGACTAAACAGCCAATCACCTCCCTGGCTCTGACTAAACAGCCAAACACCTTACCTGGCTCTGACTAAACAGCCAATCACCTCCTTGGCTCTGACTAAACAGCCAATCACCTTACCTGGCTCTGACTAAACAGCCAATCACCTCCCTGGCTCTGACTAAACAGCCAAACACCTTACCTGGCTCTGACTAAACAGCCAATCACCTCCCTGGCTCTGACTAAACAGCCAATCACCTTACCTGGCTCTGACTAAACAGCCAATCACCTCCCTGGCTCTGACTAAACAGCCAAACACCTTACCTGGCTCTGACTAAACAGCCAATCACCTTACCTGGCTCTGACTAAACAGCCAATCACCCTCCTGGCTCTGACTAAACAGCCAAACACCTTACCTGGCTCTGACTAAACAGCCAATCACCTCCCTGGCTCTGACTAAACAGCCAATCACCTTACCTGGCTCTGACTAAACAGCCAATCACCCTCCTGGCTCTGACTAAACAGCCAATCACCTTACCTGGCTCTGACCTTAAACAGCCAATCACCTCCTGGCTCTGACTAAACAGCCAAACACCTACCTGGCTCCTGACTAAACAGCCAATCACCTCCCCTGGCTGTGACTAAACAGCCAATCACCTTACCCGGCTGTGACCAAACAGCCAATCACCTTACCCGGCTGTGCCTCACCAGGAAGTGAAGTAACATTGTATCGGAACAACTATACCCGTTCCCTCATGAGTGACAGGTTCTGGGGCGCAGAAAACACGTTTCCAAGGTGAAGCGGGACAATCATGAGATGGAGTTACGTGGGGATGCCCTGGCCGCAAGCAAAGTCAGGAGAAGATGACTATTGGGACAGGGACACAGAAAGGTGGATTTCTGAGGAGGAATGGAGGAGGAAGAGGAACAAGATGAATATTGGGACAGGGACACTGAAAGGTGGATTTCTGAGGAGGAAGAGGAAGATGATGAATATTGGGACAGGGACACAGAAAGGTGAATTTCTGAGGAGGAAGAGGAATATGATGAATATTGGGGACAGGGACACAGAAAGGTGGATTTCTGAGGAGGAAGAGGAAGATGATGAATATTGGGACAGGGACACAGAAAGGTGGATTTCTGAGGAGGGAAGAGGAAGATGATGAATATTGGGACAGGGACACAGAAAGGTGGATTTCTGAGGAGGAACGGAGAAGGGGAAGAGGAAGATGATGACGAAGACAATGAGGATTTGGATTTTTCAGGAATGGATGGATCTAAAAATGGACGATGGGGTGTGAAGAAGATCGGTGTCAAGTGCTGAGAGGATCCCTGTGAGTAGTGAGATCTGTGCCAGCGCAGAGGGATCAGCCAACGACTGATAATATGCTTCAGTAAAGGTTTGGCTTCAACGTTCACAGCGATGGTTATATAATACTTAAAAATAATTGGTCATTTAGTAGACGCTCTTATCCAGAGCGACTTACAGAGCAATTAGGGTTAAGTGCCTTGCTCAAGAGCACATCGACAGATTTTTCACCTAGTCGGCTCGGGGATTAGAACCAGCCGACCTTTCGGTTACTGCCACAACGCTCTTAACCACTAAGCTACCAAACTGTACCACAGAAACGGAACGTAAATCACAGAAAATGAGCTTGCAGGTGGCAGCTGCAAGAGAAGTATTTGGGGGTACGCAGATTTGACTTCAGAAGAGTTACAGGGTGTGTTGAGTGGTGGTGTCCCGTCCTCCCAGGCCGTTGGCATGGTGCAGGAGCAGATAGGGTCAAAGTAGTGGAATGGGGTAGTGGGTTTTTAATGAGTGTAGGGTTCGTTGGAAGAGAGGGGGGTTGTATTTAATTGAATGTTTTTTTTTCCCTTTTCACATGTTGTATCACAGTATAATGGATTTATATATATTATATATATATGGGTATATATATCACAGTCCAGCTGGGGGCGGTAATGCAACATATTGAATGCCAACCGCCGTTAAACCACAAAGATGAAGAAGACGACAGGTTGTTGGCAACGTGGACTGGCAAACGAGGAAATGATCTTCGGGTTGGTTTTAGATGCGTGTTTTCACAGAGTGTGTTTTCACAGAGCTAGCCCAAGGCTCAATGAGAACGGCTCATAATAATGTCCGGAACGGAGTAAATGGAATGGCATCGAAACACCTGGAAACCACGGAAACCGTGTGTTTGATGTATTTGATACCATTCCACTGATTCCGCTCCAGCCATTACCACGAGCCCCGTCCTCCCCAAATTAAGGCGCCACCAACCTCCTGTGGTTCTGGGTCCAGGGTTTAACATTGCGTGTGGGTGGGTGTGATATCCATGGGGAACTAACGTCCTCCAGTGGTTCTGGGTCCAGGGTTTAACATGCGTGTGGGTGGGTGTGATATCCATGGGGAACTAACGTCCTCCAGTGGTTCTGGGTCCAGGGTTTAACATTGCGTGTGGGTGGGTGTGATATCCTGGGAACCAAAGGTTTCTGAACATTGCCCTTTTGTAGAACGGTGTCATGGGTTACCGAGCCCTGCACTACCAAGGAACTTTGGTCGACTCTGAGTTAAATTCAGGATAACCGGTACCACGAAAGTGGGTCACCTTTTAGCCAGGTAAATGTCTATGGCAACGAATCATTCAGAACTAACCTGCTCTGGGGCAGATTAACAGGGCTGACTCCATTAATCTATCATTATAATTATTATAATCTATTATTATTATTAATTATTTATTTATCATTTATATTATTTATGAATGAAATGTCTGTAACGCAAGCTGAGGACCAATGAAATCAGATCCCCCCACTTTCGTAAAGATTGTGATATTCTATTAATCAAATGTGGGGTTTTTTGTGTTTAAAAATGAGTCCTTTTTTTTAAAATACCTATCACATTACACATTAATAATGACAGAATGAAACTTCACGCACAGTAAAACTTTTGTATGATTTTAATCAAATAATTGTATTGTTAGGAGTGGGTAAAAAAAGGGTGTTGCACATGAATAAGCACAAAATGGCATTAACGTAACTAATCTACAATAAACACGGCACTTCTAAAAGCCTATTTCACACTATAGCCTGCTGAATTTGCAAGATAATATATATATTTATTTTTTTTCTTCTGCCACACATGAAAATGTGGATTTGATGTTTCAGCATTGTCTCAATGGAGAGTTCGGCGGCGTTCGTCTAGCCACGTGCGACAGGCAGTTACAAGCCCGCTAGAGTTAGGGGCAGGCGAACGAGCAAAATATCCACCGTCGTAATACGGGCCTGAGCTGGGAAAAGTGAAGCTAACTGACGCTGGCTAGCTTTAGAAAACCCCTGAGTAGATCTAGCTTGCGTCGTAGTACACCCTTGTGCTTTAGATCACGTCTACCACAGAAGTAGCATTTGCATGTAAATAAATAAATAATTGGTCATTTAGCAGACGCTCTTATCCAGAGCGACTTACAGGAGCAATTAGGGTTAAGTGCCTTGCTCAAGGGCACATCGACAGATTTTTCACCTAGTCGGCTCGAGATTAGAACCAGCGACCTTCGGTTACTGGCACAATGCTCTTAACCACTAAGCTACCTGCCGCATGTGGAACTAACATGCCCTGATATCAAACTGTATCTTTGTAGAACAGTGTTAGTGCAGGGGTTACCAGTTTTAGATCTCGTCTACCACAGAGGTACATTTGCATGTGGAACCAACATGCCCTGATATCAACCAAACTCAGCAAAATAAAGAAACGTCCTCTCACTGTCAACGCGTTATTTTCAGCAAACTTAACATATGTAAATATTTGTATGAACACTAACAAGATTCAACAACTGAGACATAAACTAACAAGTTCCACAGACATGTGACTAACAGAAATTGAATAATGTGTCCCTGAACAAAGGGGGGGGTCAAAATCAAAAGTAACAGTCAGTATCTGGTGTGGCCCCAGCTGCATTAAGTACTGCAGTGCATCTCCTCCTCATGGACTGCACCAGATTTGCCAGTTCTTGCTGTGAGATGTTACCCACTCTTCCACCAAGGCACCTGCAAGTTCCCGGACATTTCTGGGGGGAATGGCCCTAGCCCTCACCCTCCGATCCAACAGGTCCCAGACGTGCTCAATGGGATTGAGATCCTGGCTCTTCGCTGGCCATGGCAGAACACGGACATTCCTGTCTTGCAGGAAATCATGCACAGGATGTCAGGATGAGCCTGCAGGAAGGGTACCACACGAGGGAGGAGGATGTCTTCCCTGTAACGCACAACGTTGAGATTGCCTGCAATGACAACAAGCTCAGTCCGATGATGCTGTGACACACCGCCCCAGAGCATGACGGACCCTCCACCTCCAAATCGATCCCGCTCCAGAGTACAGGCCTCGGTGTAACGCTCATTCCTTCGACGATAAACACGAATCCGACCATCACCCCTGGTGAGAGAAACCGCGACGGTGGGTTTGTGCTGTGATGTCACGAGAGGCTGTGTCCTGGAGGGACGTTACATCCCCCTGAGATGGCTGCAAACCCAGACAGCTATGGCTCCATCTGCTGGTATGGTCGGGGAACTCCAACCCTCTATGGCCAATCTTCCCACGCAGCTGAAACCAATCAGGAGCTGATGAGCTGAAGGTTTGTTGAAGGGAAGAGACACGGTCTCCAACCTGGGCTCTCTGGAGGACAAGAGTGCTGCACGTCCACTTCCATGAGGAATATAAGGATTTGGAGATACTTACCTTTGGGAAATACTCACCTTTGATATATGCACCTGTGGAAATACGTGTGGGACATTTGGAAGGGCGTTTTGCTGGGTTGGCCACTAGCTGCAACGTGGAATACAGTAAGACTGGGGAAAAGTTATTTGAGCGAGGAGAGTTATGATTTTGGATGTGGGAAGAGACATCCTGAACTGTAAACCTTAAAGAGCCACCAGAGAACAGAATTGTGTTATACTTTCGTTAGTTTCCCAAGACCTTTAATAAAATCCTTGTTTTGGTTGAACCTGGTCTCCTTTGCACTACTTGAGCAATCCCGCTGAAAGCTGTGTAGCCTCTCTGTGACATCACAGATGGTGGAGAATCGGGCACGCTCAAGCGTAGTGGTATGTCAGAGGAGGATACTCAAGGTTTGATCACCAGTTTTTCAAGTTGTCGTAGAGCTCCCGCACGACTGAAATGGAGGACATATTGAAAGCCCTTGTTGCTGGCCAGCAAGCCCAGATGCAAGCAAAACGTGGCTCTCTTGGAGGAGCAAAAGAAAGCTAACCTTCTGAAGGCAGAGGGAATTGCAGTTGCAGAGACAGAGGGTGGTCCAAAATACCCGCCCAATAAAGGCAAGTGACTTTATATCTAAGATGGGAGCTACCGGCGACATTGAGGCATACCTGCATGCATTTGAGCCCACGGCCACTAGGGAAGCCTGGCCCAAGCAACAGTGGGGTTGGTCTGTTAGCCCCCTTCTAACCGGGGAAGCGCTGAATGCTGTCCGGGACCTGGGCCCTGACCAGGTTACTGACTATGATGCCCTGAAGTCTGAGATCCTCAGCAGATATGGACTCACAAGGTTTGGTATGGCCCAGTGCTTTCACAGTTGGACCTTCCAACCAGACCAACCTCCTCGGGCGCGAGATGCACTGAACTTGTCCGAATCGCAAGGAAATGGCTGGATCCGCAGAGGAATACAGCAGCGGCGTGGTGGTGGAGGCCGTTGTGGTGGATCGTTACCTACGCGCCCTGCCTTATGAGGCAAAACGGTTCATCAGTCAACAGGGCCTTGACCACGGCTGATCTGACCGTGAAGCTGTGGAAAAGTACCAGGCCACAGCGGAGATGCTGAATGCTTCCCGAAAAGACCCCAGGAGTGCGGCCCCACCACAAATGGGAAGAACCCGTCCAAAGGACCCCAAGGTCTCTCGAACCCAGCCACGTCAGGACTTATCCCGGCTCCAGGGGGAGCCAGAAACCAGGCGGGTCCAAGAAGAGTACACCAGGAGGGGAAACTTCGACAGTGTTACCGGTGTGGGGAGATGGGACATATCTCCCTCTGGCAGTGTGGGAAACCAGCCGATGAACCTAGCCCACTGCGGAGTCCTCCAGCTCAGCACCCACACACCGTTTGCCTCGCTCTTGGGAGTCGTAGATGAGCGGCCCAGATCGACCCCCCCACCTGCCCGGTAACTGTGAATCACCATGATGTGGAGGCCTTACTGGATTCTGGGTAGCCGGGCCACCCTGGTGCGTGAGGATTTGGTGGGCCCCACGTGTCTGACCCCGGGGAAAGTCCTCCCAGTTTCCCTGTGTCCATGGGGACACCAGAGAATACCCCATTACTGAACTTACAATGACCAGCACACGGGGAACTAGTACACACGACGGCGGGGTGGTTGATTCCCCTCCCGTCCCTGTCCTAATTGGGACGAGACTGCCCCGCCTTTTACCCACTCTGGAGAGAGTCTCAGGAGAGGATAACCCGAGTACTCCGGAAACGGAGAGGCAAGACTCATCCTGGGAAGGCTCGGTGCAATCCTCCGAGTTACTCACTCCCGCCCGGGCTCTGATAGGGATGGCAGGTGCCCAGACCGACACCGAGACTGGTCCGGATACGTGGAGAAGAGAGCGGCCCAGGAAAGTGCTCCGTTCTCCAGTGAAGAAGACGTCCCAGGCACCCAAGAGCTTCCCTCTCATACAGGCCAGTATGGTACGGCCCAATTACAAGATCCTACTCTTGCAAATGCCTTAAGAAATGTGCAGGTATTAGAAGGTGTAGTGGTAGGTGATAAGACAACCCCTACTTACCCCCATTTTACGCAGTAAACCGGGAGTTAGTATATCAGATAGTCAAGAAAAATGAGGAAGTGCATGAACAGCTCCTCGTACCACAGCCCTATCGGGCCACAGTACTCAACCTAGCCCACACACACCCGCTTAGGGGCCCATTGGGGTAGAGAAGACTAAGAGAAAGAATCATGCAACGTTTCTTTTGGCTAGGAGTACACAAAGAGATAGAGAACTACTGCCTGATACCCTGAGTGTCAGCAGGTTGCGCCAAAGCCCACATAGAAACCCGCTCATTCCCTTGCCCATTATCGAAACTCCTTTTGAGAGGATTGGATTAGACATAGTCGGGCCCCTTACGAAAAGTGCAGGGGACATCAATACATTCTGGTATTCTGGACTATGCGTCCCGGCACCGGAGGCCATTCCATTCTGAGGAAGGGCTACATCCAGACAAATCACAAAGGAGCTGTTCCGTCCCCTCAACTAGTCTGGGAATCCCAAAAGAGATATTGACGGACCAAGGGACTCCATTCATGTCCAGGGTGATGAAAGAACTCTGTGCTTTACTGAAAATCAAACAGCTGAGAACCTCGGTCTACCACCCCCAGACAGATGGCCTAGTCAACGTTTCTCCAACAAAACACTAAAATCCATGCTGCGAGAAAGCGGTAGGGGAAGATGGGAACGCAACTGGGATCAGCTGTTACCATACATATTATTTACGGTGAGAGAGGTACCTCAGTCTTCTACTGGTTTTTCACCCTTTTGAGCTCTTGCTTTCCTACAGACCCAGAGGACTGCTCGACATCGCCAAGGAGGCCTGGGAGGAGCAGCCATGCCAACAGCGGACACTGATCTGACCATGTAGGGGCTATGAGGGAGAAGAATGAAGGCCATCTATCCCATGATGCGGGAACACCTGGAGGCCAGTCAGCGGCAACAGCAAGCCTCCTACAACAGATCTGCTCAACCCAGGAGTTTCAAGCCGGGGGACAGAGTGCTGGTCCTGGTGCCAACCGTTGGAGTGCAAATTCCTGGCAACCTGGCAAGGACCATATGAGGTCATTGAACGCATGGGAGAAGTAAACTACAAGGTGAGGCAACCAGATAAAGAAGGAACTGAGCAGATTTATCATGTTAACCTTTTACAGAAGTGGCACGCCAGAGAGGCGCTGTTCAGCTCTCTACCCCCACAGAGACCAGGAACCGGCGCGAGAAGAGGTTCAGCTGGGTCCCAAATCTGTCCCCACATCAACGACAGATGGCCCTGGAACTCGTGGAGCAGAACCAGGATGTCTTCTCCTCCCTTCCGGTCACACAGAGGTGGTCCAACATGAGATCCGCACCATGCCTGGCTGAGCGAGTAAACCAGCGCCACTACCGCGTGCCAGAGGCTCGTAAAGTGGTTATACAGAAGGAGGTAAGGAAGATGCGGGAGTTGGGGAGTAATCGAAGAGGTCCCACAGTGCCTGGGCAAAGTCCCCATCGTACTAGTTCCCCAAGCCAGACGGTTCAGTACTGATTTTGTAATGACTACTCGAAAAGTTGAATGAAGTGTCTGAATTTGATGCATACCCAATGCCTCGTGTCGATGATTTAATAGACTCCTTGGGGCATGCTTTCGTTTCCTAACCACTCTTGATCTCACAAAAGGCTACTGGCAGGTGCCCCTTGACCCCGGGCGTCTAAGGAGAAGACAGCCTTTGCCACCGGGAGGCCTCTGCCGTATACCCGACTTCCGTTTATCTCCACGGCACCTGCCCGTTCCAACGCCTGATGGATCGAGTCCTTGCGCCCCACAAGAGTGCAGGCCGGCTTATTTGGATGATGTTGTTATACAAAGTCAGGATTGGGCAAGCCACCTACCCCGGGTACAAGCGGTGCTGGATTCGCTCAGGGAAGCAGGGCTCGGCAAACCCGAAGAAGTGCAAGGTGGCCTTCAGTGAGACAAACTACCTGGGGTACACCATTGGGCGAGTTGTCAAACCACGAAGCCAAACTGCGGGCCATACAGGACTGGCCGCAGCCCATCAACAAGAAGCAAGTAAGGTCATTTTGGGCCTCGCTGGCTACTATAGACGCTTTATTGCAGATTTTGCTACCAGAGCTGCACCGTTGGCGGAGCTGACTGACCAAACGCCACTCACGAATGGTGAAGTGGAACCCTGCGCGGAGAAGCGGCTTTCCTCAACCTGAGGCGAGCACTCTGCTCCAGTCCGATCCTGGTGGCACCAGACTTCAAGAAGGAATTCATTGTCCAAGCGGATGCTTCGGAGGTGGGTCTAGGTGCTGTCCTCACCCAGGCACATGACGGTGAAGAACATCCCATTCTCTACCTAAGCAGAAAGTTACTTCCAAGAGAAGAACTATTCAACGGTGGAGAAAGAATGTCTGGCTGTAGTCTGGGCCCTGGAGTCCTCCGGTTCTATCTCCTGGGCCGGCGTTTCATGGTGGTATCTGATCACGCCCCCTCTGCAGTGGATGGCCAAGAACAAGGAATCAAACAGTAGAGTAACCAGATGGTTTTTGAGCTTGCAACCGTTTAACTTTTCTGTTGTCCACAGGGCTGGCAAGCACTCACGGCAATGCGGACGCCCTCTCCCGGCGTGATGCCTTCTTACGCTGCCTTTACCCGAGCAGGACGTGGTCCCGAGAGGGATGTGTGATGTCACGAGGCTGTGTCCTGGAGGGATCGTTACATCCCCCTGAGATGGCTGCAAACCCAGACAGCTATGGCTCCATCTGCTGGTATGGTGGGGAACTCCAACCCTCTATGGCCAATCTTTCCCACGCAGCTGAAACCAATCAGGAGCTGAGATGAGCTGAAGGTTTGTTGAAGGAAGAGACACGGTCTCCAACCTGGGCTCTCTGGAGGACAAGAGTGCTGCACGTCCACTTCCATGAGGAATATAAGGATTTGGAGATACTTACCTTTGGGAAATACTCACCTTTGGATATATGCACCTGTGGAAATACTGTAGGGACATTTGGAAGGACGTTTTGCTGGGTTGGCCACTAGCTGCAACGTGGAATACAGTAAGACTGGGAAAAAGTTATTTGAGCGAGGGAGAGTTTGATTTTGGATGTGGAAGAGACATCCCTGAACTGTTAAACCTTAAGAGCCACCAGAGAACAGAATTTGTTATACTTTCGTTAGTTTCCCAAGACCTTTAATAAAATCCTTGTTTTGGTTGAACCTGGTCTCCTTGCACCACTTGAGCAATCCCGCTGAAAGCTGTTAGCCTCTCGTGACATCACAGTGCCCAGGCGACGTTGTTGCCGGGTGATGTCTGGTGAGGACCTGCCTTACAACAGGCCTACAAGCCCTCAGTCCAGCCTCTCTCAGCCTAGTGCGGACAGTCTGAGAACTGATGGAGGGATTGTGCGTTCCTGGTGTAACTTTCGGGCAGTTGTTGTTGCCATCCTGTACCTGTCCCGCAGGTGTGATGTTCGGATGTACCGATCCTGTGCAGGTGTTGTTACACATGGTCTGCCCAGGACGATCAGCTGTCCGTCCTGTCTCCCTGTAGCGCTGTCTTAGGGCGTCTCACAGTACGGACATTGCAATTTATTGCCCCCTGGCCACATCTGCAGTCCTCATGCCTCCTTGCAGCATGCCCAAGGCACGTTCCACGCGAGATTAACAGGGACCCTGGGCATCTTTCTTTTGGTGTTTCTCAGAGTCAGTAGAAAGGCCTCTTTAGTGTCCTAAGTTTTCATAACTGTGACCTTAATTGCCTACCGTCTGTCAGCTGTTAGTGTCTTAACGGCCGTTCCCACAGGGGCATGTTCATTAATTGTTTATGGTTCATTGAACAAGCATGGGAAACAGTGTGTGTTTAAACCCTTCACAATGAAGATCTGTGAAGTGATTTTGATTTTTTTATCTTTGAAAGACAGGGTCCTGAAAAGGGAAGTTTCTTTTTTGTTGAGTTTATATCTTTGTTGAACAGTGTTTGACCCCAAACACAAAGAGGTACCATTTGCATGTGGAACTAACCTTCCCTGATATCAACTGTATATTTGTAGAACAGTGTTACTGTATATTTGTAGAACAGTGTTACTGTATATTTGTAGAACAGTGTTACTGTATATTCGTAGAACAGTGTTACTGTATATTCGTAGAACAGTGTTAGTGCAGGGTTACTGTATATTTGTAGAACAGTGTTACTGTATATTTGTAGAACAGTGTTACTGTATATTCGTAGAACAGGGTTAGTGCAGGGTTACTGTATATTTGTAGAACAGTGTTACTGTATATTTGTAGAACAGAGTTACTGTATATTTGTAGAACAGTGTTAGTGCAGGGTTACTGTATATTCGTGAGAACAGGGTTAGTGCAGGGTTACTCTGTATATTCGTAGAGAACAGGGTTAGTGCAGGGTTACTGTATATTCGTAGAACAGGGTTAGTGCAGGGTTACTGTATATTCGTAGAACAGTGTTAGTGCAGGGTTACTGTATATCGTGAGAACAGGGTTAGTGCAGGGTTACTGTATATTCGTAGAACAGGGTTAGTGCAGGGTTACTGTATATTTGCAGAACAGCGTTAGTGCAGGGTTCACTGTATATTCGTAGAACAGGGTTAGTGCAGGGTTACTGTATATTGGTAGGGAACAGGGTTAGTGCAGGGTTACTGTATATTCGTAGAACAGGGTTAGTGCAGGGTTACTGTATATTTGCAGAACAGGGTTAGTGCAGGGTTACTGTATATTTGCAGAACAGCGTTAGTGCAGGGTTACCTGACAGAATGTCTTCAACCTCAGGCGGAGGGGGAGAGGGGCAGATCCATGATATCAACATCCTGCATCCTGGCACCTGCTGACCCAAACCACACTGGATCACCATATTGTAGGGAATTCAGGAGGGGGTAGTCGAACCCGGGTCAGAAGCGACTGTCAACCCAACAATTTAGCCATTAGAGAACCGGACCTCTCAATAAAGGTGTCTAGGTGTTGGGTTACGGTCTCTACCGCCAGCATCAGGACCTCTCAATAAGGTGTCTAGGTGTTGGTTACGGTCTCTCGCTACACATCAGGACCTCTCAATAAAGGTGTCTAGGTGTTGGGTTACGGTCTCTACGCTAGCATCGAGGACCTCTCAATAAGGTGTTGGTTACGGTCTCTACGCTAGCATCAGGACCCTCTCAATAAGGTGTCTAGGTGTTGGGTTACGGTCTCTACGCCAGCATCAGGACCTCTCAATAAAGGTGTCTAGGTGTTAGGTTGCGGTCTCTACACTAGCATCAGGACCTCTCCAATAAAGGTGTCTAGGTGTTGGGTTACGGTCTCTCACGCTACGCATCAGGACCTCTCAATAAGGTGTTGGGTTCCCGGTCTCTACGCTAGCATCAGGACCTCTCCATAAGGTGTCTAGGGTGTTGGGTTACGGTCTCTACGCTAGCATCAGGACCTCTCAATAAAGGTGTCTAGGTGTTGGGTTACGGTCTCTACGCTAGCATCAGGACCTCTCAATAAGGTGTCTAGGTGTTGGGTTCTGGTCTCTACGCCAGCATCAGGACCTCTCAATAAGGTGTCTAGGTGTATATAATAAACATAATGTCTCTGGTCCAAAGCTGAAACAGACAGACTGGTGTTCCAGTTGTTGATTTACTCTATAAGTAGGCTATGGGCTGCAGCAGAGCCCTGGCAGACAGTCAGGGCAGCTAGATTGTAACCACATCCATATATTAAAACAGATCAGAAAATAAATGATGTCCTAAATAGTAGACGAAATAATGACCGCCATGTTTTTTTTTTTTCAGGCGTCACAGTTGTATTGCTCTGTGAAACACGTGGGGGGACGACGACGACGACGACCGATACAAGTTCTATAATAAAATAATAAATGCCTGATAAGCTGCCAAACACACAACATGAAACATTACAGAAGATAGGTGCAACACAGTATTATTCCATCTGAACAACAAGAGCGGAGAACAACTCTACCGGACCAAAGAAGACACTCACTTTCTCTCTTTTTGCTGCACTGAATCCCCCCAAAACATCAAATCACACGCCCCACGCAATCATTCACCGCAGGGTACGGCGAAATAAATGTATTTACAAAAATAAATATAAAACAGTAAACTCCGAAATAAATAGTGCATAATAAGTTATATTTATCGTCTTTTCAATAAAATATATGGGTTTTATTTCAGTTTATTTCAGTGGTTATGTTATCCGTGCAGTGCGTTGGGAGACAGACAACCTCCATGCAATTCAACTATACTGAGGAGACCGGCAGGAAAAATACCCCCCTAAAATCTCACCTGTCTGGCAGGCGTCGAGTGTCTCCATCCCTCGGTAAACGCAACAGCTTCCTATATGATCCGTGTCCTATGCATTAAAAGCTGCAGCTGTCCTTGAACGACCCGTGCACTTTGTGGCCGTTTGTTGCGCGTCTGAAAGTTAAGAGATGCCGCGTCGCTCGCAAGACTTCCATTTCTTTTACTTTCGATAGGAGTGTCGTTGTGTGCGTTCACTTGTTTCTTACAAACTAAAGACAGGTACTTTCATCACTCCAGTTCATTCAGATCAGACCAGGCCAGGGGTGTATTGATTGACTGCTTGATTGATTGATTGTTTGTATGGCTAAAATCTGATAAATCAGAGACTAATGTTGACCTGGGAACCCAATAATACCAGACTAACTTTTGGTTATGCGAAGAGATCATTGCAGGGGGACATTATTTTTGTTTTAAACACTCCAAACAGCCTACCGGACCCCTCGGAGGTGTCCGCATGGTCCTGAAGCACACCATTGCCTGTTTTTATACTCACATTCCAGTGAAAGTTTGCTCCTGGATAATTGTGTTGCAGGGAAAAGCAGGACAAAGAAAGGATATGACAGAGGACCTCCAGGACCAGAGGATCTGAGGATACGCTCCCTCTCCCTCCTCCCTCTGTCCCTTTCCCTCGTCCCTCTCCCTCCTCCCTCTGTCCCTCTCCCTCTGTCCCTGTCCCTCTCCCTCCTCCCTCTGTCCCTCTCTCCCTCTGTCCCTCCTCCCCTCCGTCCCTCTCCCTCTGTCCCTCCTCCCTCTGTCCCTCCTCCCTCCTCCCTCTGTCCCTCCTCCCTCTGTCCCTCTGTCCCTGTCCCCTCCCTCCTCCCTCTGTCCCTCTCCCTCTGTCCCTCCTCCCCTCCGTCCCTCTCCCTCTGTCCCTCCTCCCTCTGTCCCTCCTCCCTCCTCCCTCTGTCCCTCCTCCCTCTGTCCCTCTGTCCCTCTCCCTCTCCCTCCTCCCTCTGTCCCTCTCTCCCTCCTCCCTCTGTCCCTCTCCCTCTGTCCCTCTCCCTCCTCCCCCTCTGTCCCTCTCCCTCTGTCCCTCTCCCTCCTCCCTCTGTCCCTCCTCCCTCCTCCCTATGTCCCTCCCTCCCTCCTCCCTCTGTCCCTCTCCCTCCTCCCTCTGTCCCTCCTCCCTCTCCCTCTGTCCCTCTCCCTCCTCCCTCTGTCCCTCTCCCTCCTCCCTCTGTCCCTCTCCCTCCTCCCTCTGTCCCTCCTCCCTCTCCCTCTGTCCCTCTCCCTCCTCCCTCTCCCTCCTCCCTCTCTGTCCCTCTCCCTCCTCCTCTGTCCCTCTCCCTCCTCCCTCCCTCCCTCCTCCCTCCTCCTCTCTCCCTCTCCCTCTGTTTTTAGAGGAGGAAATACAGGGAGTTTGGTTTCAGTCTAGCTGGGAAAATACCGGCAATACCAACCTGTCTATCTGTGTGGTAGGCAGGTACTACCACACCAGTCTGATAGGCACGTGCGTGAACTCACGCACGCAGGTACAACGTAAACAGACACCCCCCATTCCTTTCTCTCGGCATTGTAGCTAGCATGGTAATGCCAGTTTGATCACCGTACCTTTTTCTCAAGAAATGCCGCCTACGCCCCCATTCCTTTTCTCTGGCATTGTAGCTAGCATGGTAATGCCAGTTTGATCACCGTACCTTTTTCTCAGAAATGCCACCACACCCCACCTCATTCCTTTCTCTGGCATTGTAGCTAGCATGGTAATACCAGTTGGATCACCAGTCACCCGACGTGCCTCAAACAATGCCATACGCACACACAAACACACATAATGTACTGCCTGGTTCACCTGCCTCACACCTAAAGCCCATTCTGATGGGAAGCTTCTATGGACCAACCAAGTGCTAATAGTCAGTATCTGGATAACATGTGTGAAAGCGGCTTGATAATGTATGTGATAGCAACAGAAAGTATATATTTCTGGGTGATTTAAATATTGACTGCCTCTCATCAAGCTGCAACCTGGTTCAGGTTGTCAGTCAACCTACCAGGGTATTTACAAACAGCACAGGAATGATATCATCAACATGTATTGATCACATCTTTACTAATGCTGCAGAAATTTGCTTTTACATTTAAGTCATTTAGCAGACACTCTTATCCAGAAGCGACTTACAGTTAGTGAGTGCATACATTATTTTTATTTTTTTTCATACTGGCCCCGTGGGAATCAAACCCACAACCCTGGCGTTGCAAAGCGCCATGCTCTACCAACTGAGCTACATCCCTGCGGGCCATTCCCTCCCCTACCCTGGACGACGCTGGGCCAATTGTGCCCGTCCCCATGGGGTCTCCCGGTCGCGGCCGGTTACGACAGACCTGGATTCGAACCAGGATCTCTAGTGGCACAGCCTTAGACCACTGCGCCATTGGATGTAGTGATCACAATATAGTAGCCATATCTAGGAAAACCAAAGCTCCAAAGGCTGGGCCTAATATTGTGTATAAGAGGTCATACAATACGTTTAGTAGTGATTCCTATGTTCTTGATGTAAAGAATAAACATTCTTACCACCACTTGGACTGAGATACAGTGCTATGAAAAAGTATTTGCCCCCTTTCTAATTTTCTCTACTTCTGCATATTTGTGATACTGAATGTTATCAGATCTTCAACAAAACCTAATATTAGATAAGGGGAACATAAGTGAACCAATAACACAACAATTACATATTTATTTCATTAACAAGTCATGCAACACCCAATTCCCCTGTGTGAAAAAGGAATTGCCCCCTTACACTCAATAACTGGTTGTGCCACCTTTAGCTGCAATGACTCAACCAAATGCTTCCTGTAGTTGTTGATCAGTCTCTCCACGTCGCTGTGGAGGAATTTTGGCCCACTCTTCCATGCAGAACTGCTTTAACTCAGTGACGTGTGGGTTTTCAAGCATTAACTGCTCGTTCAAGTCCTGCCACAACATCTCAATTGGGATTAGGTCTGGACTTTGACTAGACCATTCCAAAACTTCCAATTTGTTGCTTTTTTTAGCAATTTTCTGCAGACTTGATTGTGTGTTTTGGATCATTGTCTTGCTGCATGACCCAGCTGCGATTCAGCTTCAGCTCACAGACGGATGGTCTGACATTCTCCTGTAGAATTCTCTGATACAGAGCAGAATTCCACGGTTCCTTCTATTAAGGCAAGTCGTCCAGGTCCCGAGGGCAGCAAAGCATCCCCAAATGAAGAAATCATGTGACTAAACTAAACAAAAAATAAACTACACTATGAAACAAAAATAAATGATATAAAGAATGATAGTAAAAAAACTTTGGAGCACCTTAAATGACATTTTGGGGAAAAAAGGAAAACTCAGCTCCATCATTCATTGAATCAGATGGCTCATTCATCACAAAACCCACTGATATTGCCAACTACTTTAATGACTTTTTCCATTGGCAAGATTAGCAAACTTAGACGACATGCCAGCAACAAATGCTGACACTACACATCCGAGTATATCTGACCAAGTTGTACTTTTTGAATTCCGTGAAGTGAGTGTGGAAGAGGTGGAAAAAAAAGATTGTTGTCCGTCAACAATGACAAGCCACCGGGGGTCTGACAATCTGGATGGAAAATTTACTGAGGATGATAGCGGACGATATTGCCACTCCCTATTTGCCACATCTCTTCAGTCTAAAGCCTACTAGAAAGTGTGTCCCCTCGGGCCTGGAGGGAAGCAAAAGTAATTCCGCTACCCAAGAATAGTAAAGCCCCCTTTACTGGCTCAAATAGCCACCAATCAGCCTGTTACCAACCCTTAGTAAACTTCAGGAAAAAATGGCGTTCGACCAGATACAGTGCTATTTCACAGTAAACAAACTGACAACAGACTTTCAGCACGCTAATAGGGAAGGACACTCAACAAGCACAGCACTTACACAAATGACTGATGATTGGCTGAGAGAAATTGATATAAAATGATTGTGGGGGCTGTCTTGTTAGACTTCAGTGCAGCTTTTGACATTATCGATCATAGTCTGTTGCTGGAAAAAGGTATGTGTTATGGCTTTAAATCCCCTGCTATATTGTGGATAAAGAGTTACTTGTCTAACAGAACACAGAGGGTGTTCTTTCAATGGAAGCCTCTCCAACATAATACAGGTAGAATCAGGAATTCCCAGGGCAGCTGTCTAGGCCCCTTACTTTTTAAAATCTTTACTAACGACATGCCACTGGCTTTGAGTTAAGCGAGTGTGTCTATGTATGCAGATGACTCAACACTATACACGTCAGCTACCACAGCAACTGAAATGAGCAACTGAAATGACTGCAACACTTAACAAAGAGCTGCAGTTAGTTTCTGAATGGGTGGCAAGGAATAACTGTAGTGCTAAATATTTCCAAAACTAAAAGCATTGTATTTGGGGACAAATCATTCACTAAACCCTAAACCTCAACTACATCTCGTAATGAATAATGTGGAAATTGAGCAAGTTGAGGTGACTAAACTGCTTGGAGTAACCCTGGATTGTAAACTGTCATGGTCAAAACATATTGATACAACAGTAGCTAAGATGGGGAGAAGTCTGTCTATAATCAACAAGGCAGGTCCTACACGCCCTAGTTTTGTCACACCTGGACTACTGTTCAGTCGTGTGGTCAGGTGCCACAAAGAGGACTTGCAGTTGACTCAGAACAGGGCAGCACGGCTGGCCCTTAAAATAGCATGGAAAGCTAACATTAATGACATGCTATGTCAATCTCTCCTGGCTCAAAGTGGAGGAGAGATTTACTAATCACTACTTGTTTTTGTAAGAGTGTTGACAAAGCTGAATGTACCGAGCTGTCTGTTTGAACCACTGGCACACAGCTCAGACACCCATGCATACCCCACAAGACATGCCACCAGAGTCTCTTCACAGTCCCCAAGTCCAGAACAGACTATGGGAGGCGCACACTACTACATAGAGCCAAGTGACTACATGGAACTCTATTCCACATCAGGTAACTGATGCAAGCAGTAGAATCAGATTTAAAAAACAGATTAAAATACACCTTATTGAACAACGGGGACTGTGAAGAGACACACAAAAGGTACAGACACATACATACGCATACATTGTAATATTGTTGTATGGTGGTATTAAACATTTTGTATTGTAAATAGGTAGTGGTGTAATAATGTTATATTATGTAGTTTTATATTTTGTTTTATATGTAATGTAAGTGCTTTAATATGTTTGGACCCCAGGAAGAGTAGCTGCTGCCTTGGCAGGAACTAATGGGGATCCATAATAAACCCCAGGAAGAGTAGCTGCTGCCTTGGCAGGAACTAATGTGGATCCATAATAAACCCCAGGAAGAGTAGCTGCTGCCTTGGCAGGAAACTAATGGGGATCCATAATAAACCCCAGGAAGAGTAGCTGCTGCCTTGGCAGGAACTAATGGGGATCCATAATAAACCCCAGGAAGAGTAGCTGCTGCCTTGGCAGGAACTAATGGGGATCCATAATAAACCCCAGGAAAAGTAGCTGCTGCCTTGGCAGGAACTAACAGGGATCCATAATAAACCCCAGGAAGAGTAGCTGCTGCCTTGGCAGGAACTAATGGGGATCCATAATAACCCCAGGAAGAGTAGCTTCTGCCTTGGCAGGAACTAATGGGGATCCATAATAAACCCCCAGGAAGAGTAGCTGCTGCCTTGGCAGGAACTAATGGGGATCATAATAAACCCCAGGAAGAGTAGCTGCTACCTTGGCAGGAACTAATGGGGATCCATAATAAATACAAATACACAGAGTAAGATTCAGAATGTTGCAATGTCGCTCCTCGTCACAAAAGGGCGAGCTCCTTGTAATACTTCTCCAGCATTCAACATTTTACCACCTGAAGAGACGTCGACGCGTGTGTCATTCCTCCCACAGCCATGGGGGCAGTGTTGTCACCTGGGACACGCTGTGTCATTCCTCCCACAGCCATGGGGGGTGTTGTCACCTGGGACACGCTGTATCCTTCCTCCCACAGCCATGGGGCAGTGTTGTCACCTGGGACACGCTGTATCATTCCTCCCACAGCCATGGGGGCAGTGTTTGTCTCCTGGGACACGCTGTATCCTTCCTCCCACAGCCATGGGGGGCAGTGTTGTCACCTGGGACACGCTGTGTCATTCCTCCCACAGCCATGGGGGGCAGTGTTGTCTCCTGGGACACGCTGTGTCATTCCTCCCACAGCCATGGAGGGCAGTGTTGTCAGCCTGGGACACGCTGTGTCATTCCTCCTACAGCCATGGGGGGCAGTGTTGTCACCTGGGACACGCTGTGTCATTCCTCCCACAGCCATGGGGGCAGTGTTGTCTCCTGGGACGCGCTGTCTCATTCCTCCCACAGCCATGGGGGAACAGTGTTGTCACCTGGGACACGCTGTATCCTTCCTCCCACAGCCATGGGGGGCAGTGTTGTCACCTGGGACGCGCTGTATCATTCCCTCCCACAGCCATGGGGGGCAGTGTTGTCACCTGGGACACGCTGTACTCCTTCCTCCCACAGCCATGAGGGGGGCAGTGTTATCTCCTGGGACACGCTGTGTCATTCCTCCCACAGCCATGGAGAGCAGTGTTGTCACCTGAGACACGGCTGTGTCATTCCTCCCACACCATGGGGGAGGCAGTGTTGTCCCTGGGACACGCTGTGTCATTCCTCCACAGCCATGGGGGGGCAGTGTTATCTCCTGGGACACGCTGTGTCATTCCTCCCACAGCCATGGGGGGGCAGTGTTGTCACCTGGTTCCTTGATCTGATCTATTGGCTATTTATCAAAGTAGCCTGTTTTGAGTTAATAACCAAATATAATCTCAGCACTGTTCAAACGTAAACCGAACAACAAGAATCCATCAAAAAGTGTATTTTGTTTAGAATAACTACTGATTACAGGCTATTGTGAAATGGTAGAATCTGCTGTAGCAAATAGTGATGCGTGGGGCTGTGGTATAAATCTGATTACAGGCTTTGTGAAAGCTGGGAAATCAAATACTTATGTCGTGCAATAAAATGCAAATGACAGAGTCAGAGATACTGACAGTCACCTCTGGAGCAGGACCATTCGAGTCAGAGATCGTGACAGTCACCTCTGGATGCTGGACCATTACAGAGTCGAGCAGTGACAGTCACCTCTGGAGCAGACCATTACAGAGTCAGAGACAGTGACGTCACCTCTGGAGCAGGACCATTACAGAGTCGAATCGTGACCCACCTCTGGAGCAGGCCATTACAGAGTCAGAGACAGTACAGTCACCTCTGGAGCAGGCCATGAGAGTCGAGATAGTGACAGTCACCTCTGGAGCAGGACCATTAAGAGTCAGAGATCGTAGCAGTCACCTCTGGAGCAGGACCATTACAGAGTCGAGACAGTGACAGGTCACCTCTGGAGCAGGACCATTACAGAGTCAGAGATAGTGCGTCACCTCTGGAGCGGACCATTACAGAGTCAGAGACAGTGACAGTCACCTCTGGAGCAGGACCATTACAGAGTCAGGGACAGTGACAGTCACCTCTGGAGCTGGACCATTACAGAGTCAGAGACAGTGACAGTCACCTCTGGAGCAGGACCATTACAGATTCAGAGATAGTGACAGTCACCTCTGAGGCCCTAGCTCATGTTCTCTGACCCGATTCCCCACCCCTCCTCCCATGTTTGTTTAATGTACTTGTTGTGGTTACTGACAGGAAAACACCCCCTCTCCTTCCTCCTTCCCTCTCTCCTCCCTCTCCTCTCTCCCTCCTCCCTCCCTCTCTCCTTCCCTCTCTCCTCCCTCCCTCCTTCCTCTCCCTCCTCCGTCTCCTTCCCTCTCTCCCTCCCTCCCTCTCCTCTCCCTTTCCTCCTTCCCTCTTTCCTTCCTCCTTCCCTCTCTCCTCCTTCCCCTCCCTCCCTCCCTCCTTCCCCCCTCTCCTCTCTCCTTCCTCCATCCCCTCCTTCCCTCTCCTCCATCCATCCCTCCCTCTCCTCTCTCTCCTTCCTCCCTCTCCTCTCTCCCTCTCCTCTCCTCCCCCTCTCCTCTCTCCTTCCTCCCTCTCCTCTCTCTCCTCCCCCTCTCTCCTCCCTCTTTCCTCCTTCCCTCTCTCCGTCTCCTCTCTCTTTCCTCCTTCCCCTCTCTCCTCCCTCCGTCTCCCTCTCTCTTTCCTCCGTCTCCTCTCTCTTTCCTCCTTCCCTCTCTCCTTCCTCCCTCTCCTCTCCCTTTCTTGCACACCCGCCCCCTCTGGTCTTTCAGTTTCAAATACCAAACAATAGCTTTGACTCAAATCCTAACTAAACATAGTAAAAGTGTAACAGTGTTATTATAAGACCTGCCTTCCTGTAGATTGCAGAGATGACTTAATGTCTCTGTGGATGAGTGTCTGCTAACTGAATGACCATATCATTATGTCTGCTAACTGAATGACCACTTCTTTATGTCTACCAGTTTCACTTGTGGTTGTCTGTTGTCCTCAGGGGACTGGAAAGAGCGTCACTCTCCGGGCTGGTTCTGATTTCACTTCACTATTTTTAATACACTGGAATAATAGTATTACCCAATCTATAGTCTAGATTACTGAGAAGGACTGCTGCTGGGGTGGAGTTTCCAGTAGGCCTTAAAACACACACTCCCAAATAGATTTTCTTAAGAAATTAAAATGACAGTAGCTGTTACCAAGACAACCAAACATTGACGACACACTAGACCAGGGGGCCACTAGACCGGGGGGCCACTAGACCAGGGGGACACTAGACCAGGGGGACACTAGACCATGAGGCCACTAGACCAGGGGGCCACTACCATGAGGCCACTAGACCAGGGGCCACTAGACCATGAGGCCACTAGACCAGGAGGGGGGACACTAGACCATGAGGCCACTAGAACCAGGGGGCCACTAGACCATGAGGCCACTAGACCAGGGGGCCACTAGACCATGAGGCCACTAGACCAGGGGGCCACTAGACCATGAGGCCACTAGACCAGGAGGGGGACACTAGACCATGAGGCCACTAGACCAGGAGGGGGACACTAGACTATGGGGACACTAGACCAGGGGGGCCACTAGACCAGGAGGGGGACACTAGACCATGAGGCCACTAGACCATGTCTCCATCCATAGGATAGTATATAAATACAACACATTGAACAGAAGGATATATATAAACATAAGAAACAGGATGTGATTTGCATAATTTATTCATTCATTAGTCAAAAGTACATTAAAAAAATAAAAAAAAGAATATTTGATTACAGAAAATCACACTTTGTCCAAACATACATTTTACAGCAATGTAGTTCTAATTTCCTTCTTTCTATGGCGGACCGTTTTAACACTGGGCCACTAGGACCAGACCGCTAAATCATCTGTTTAGGCCTTGTTCAGTGACGTCACCTCGTTAGCTAGCTATCGCTAACAACCTTGGGGGCGCGTTCAGCAGGACGCAACGTTTTGGAACCTTCAGATAAAAAATATACGCCATGTAGAACAAAAACACGCCTCTCTGACATGTAAGGAATAACGTTGGCTCTATTCATGGCATCTCCATCCGTAACGCTCAAGAACATTTTTCAACTGAACGTGGCCACGGTAACATTACCTGTAGTCTACTGAACGTGACCACGGTAACATTACCCGTAGTCTACTGAACGTGACCATGGTAACATTACCTGTAGTCTACTGAACGTGACCATGGTAACATTACCTGTAGTCTACTGAACGTGACCATGGTAACATTACCTGTAGTCTACTGAACGTGACCACGGTAACATTACCCGTAGTCTACTGAACGTGACCACGGTAACATTACCTGTAGTCTACTGAACGTGACCATGGTAACATTACCTGTAGTCTACTGAACGGGACCATGGTAACATTACCTGTAGTCTACTGAACGTGACCATGGTAACATTACCTGTAGTCTACTGAACGTGACCACGGTAACATTACCTGTAGTTTACTGAGCGTGACCATGGTAACATTACCTGTAGTCTACTGAACGTGACCACGGTAACATTACCTGTAGTCTACTGAGCGTGGCCATGGTAACATTACCTGTAGTCTACTGAACGTGACCACGGTAACATTACCCGTAGTCTACTGAACGTGACCACGGTAACATTACCTGTAGTCTACTGAACGTGACCACGGTAACATTACCTGTAGTCTACTGAACGTGACCATGGTAACATTACCTGTAGTCTTCTGAACGTGACCATGGTAACATTACCTGTAGTCTACTGAACGTGACCATGGTAACATTACCTGTAGTCTACTGAACGTGACCATGGTAACATTACCTGTAGTCTACTGAACGTGACCATGGTAACATTACCTGTAGTCTACTGAACGTAGCCATGGTAACATTACTTTATTACCACTACACTATATCTGACTGGGTAATGAACTTTATTTGGAGTTAATGAGGACCCAATGGCTCATACTCAAGCACTTGGACCAGGACTTCAGCCATAGAGACACGAGACTCGACCATTGGTGACTCGGAAGTCTCTCTTGCTAAAAAAAGATCTGATGTGAAAAGACCACAATTAGCAGAAAAAAGACCCAGAATTGGTCTGCCTGTGTAAACTGCCAGCCCATGTGGGTGATATTTATAATCATGTAGAACTGAAAACCAGCAGCGGTCCCGGGATATGTGTAGGTTTTGACTGACAGCCGTTCTAAGTTGCCCAAATTCCTCCCACTAAATTGGGCCACTTTTGCAACATTTTGTTGTCTGTGAGTGTAAATGCTGTAAATAAAGAGGACTCTTACGTATTTTGAAAGATGAGACATTTAAAGGTTAAAATAAATACTGCTTTGATGTCATTACAAGCAAGCAAAAACGTGCACATTTCCATATCATAAAACTCCCGTCCATCATACAGTGTCACGCGTTTCACGATCACTGTGTTCGACGTACAGTTAAAAAGATGACGTGGCGTCACAACCCCGGGTCGTTCTGATCAGAATAAGCACGTGTTTGTTGTATAGCGAAGAAGAAGATTCGCCGCGGACCAAGCATCTGAACGCACCGTTGACTCCATTCTACGATCTGCTTCGTGAAGCCGAACACAGTAAGATCCTATTTTATAAAATTCAGCTAGTCATGTTGGCAATAGAACATGCTTTCAAATCATGTCCGCCTGAGACCCTGATTGCGATTTATTTTTAAAAAATGGTCCGTTTTTTTTGGGATTGCGTAAAAAAGCAACTGTGCGATGGTGTTCCAAACAAAACAACTACAGGTGAGCTTGCTCTAGTTCCTCAACGGCACAGCTAGGAGAGATAAAAATGACCTTAAGAGTTGAATAAACTTTCTTAAAGAGAGTCATAAGAGTGACATTGAAATGACTTAGGAGCTGTGCACACCTTAGGAAAGGGGTGTGGCCACTTGGAGACACTGGGTTAGTCCTCCTCTCACTCAAACCCTTGGCATTTCTTTTTTATATCACGTTACACATTTAGAAGGATTACTTTATCCCCTATCCCAGGTATTCCTTAAAGAGGTGGGGTTTCAAGTGTGTCCGGAAGGTGGTGAGTGACTCCGCTGTCCTGGCGTCGTGAGGGAGCTTGTTCCACCATTGTGGTGCCAGAGCAGCGAACAGTTTTGACTGGGCTGAACGGGAACTATGCTTCCGCAGAGGAAGGGGGCCAGCAGGCCAGAGGTGGATGACGACGCCCCCATTTGGGTGTAGGGACTAATTGCTAACCATGTTTATGCATATGCTTTTCCATATTTCTTCCGTAAAAGAAACATTCCAACATATCCCTATCCAATATAGGGCCGATTGTAAGGGGTTAAAGGGATTTATTTTAATCCAGGGACATGAAATGCAAAAAAACATACCAACAAAGAGGATATTGACTAGCAGGTTTTTGGACAGAAACGTTTTTACAAAGTCAGCGTTTGGAGACAGTGTCCAGGTAGACAAAACCAGAGCATGGATTGCTGTTTTACTTTGTCCCAAGACTGTTTACAGGGTCAGGAAAAACAATACATCGTTTTAGGTTAACTATCCCTTTAAAAAAAAGGTCAGAGACCTGGACCCATTTCACAAACAGTCTCAAAGTAACAGAACTGACCTAGGATCAGGTCCAATATTCACACAGTCTCAGTAACAGTACACTTTTGTGAATGGGGCCCTGATCCCAGATCAGCTGAACTACTCTGAGACACTAGGGGGCTGATCCTAGATTAGTTCCTAACCAGAGCATGTTGGTTTATTACAAAATTCACCAGACAGTAGGACCCTTGACACGTGATCTGTCCCCTGGCATCCAAGAGCGACATGGCTCCCTCCAGACGGGCTTCTAGCCAGCACTCTCCTCCCGTGTCACATGGGACAAGCAGTAGGCCTGGATACCTGGATGCAAAGTGGAGAGGGAAATGTCAGATATGGGTTTGATAACGTCAAGGAGTTAAGATGTGTGTCAATGTAAAGTACGTCAATACTTGTTTTTTTGCTTAGCGAGTAACACTTCCTCCTGATTAAAGAGCCCACACTCGGTGCCAACTCGTGACCTCGGCCTCACACGGCCTTCTCAAGCGTCTTCAGCCGATCGCGCCACCTCAAAAGCTAGGAGTAAGTGTCACACCTCCCCACTGTACCTAGCAGTAATCCTTGGTGCGTAGCTCCATATTACCGTTGTGCTAGCAGTCTGATGATATTCCCCCCCTCCCCCCATATTACCGTTGTTTTAGCAGTCTGATGATATCTCCCTCCCCCCAACTTGCTTAAACCTACATTTCATTTCCTGATATCAATGTTGTTATTCTTCGTACTTCCTCTAGTAAAGTATCTCTTCCCCTTTCACTCCACCTCAACACAATTAAACAAGGGTGTCCCTGTGTGTGTGTGTTTGTGTCTCTGTGTGTCCCTGTGTGTGCGTGTTTGTGTCTCTGTGTGTGGTGTGTCCATGTTCTATACTCACTCTGTACTATAGTGTGGTAAGCAGCAGCAGCAGGGAGTCTGGGAATTCAGTCAGGAATGACTTCCCCTTCATCACAACTCTTACCTGAGAGAGAGAGAGAGAGAGAGAGAGAGAGAGAGAGAGAGAGAGAGAGAGAGAGAGAGAGAGAGAGAGAGAGAGAGAGAGAGAGAGAGAGAGAGAGAGAGAGAGAGATGAGAGAGAGAGAGAGAGAGAGAGAGAGAGAGAGAGAGAGAGAGAGAGAGAGAGAGAGAGAGAGAGAGAGAGAGAGAGAGAGAGAGAGAGAGAGAGAGAGAGAGAGAGAGAGAGAGAGAGAGAGAGAGAGAGAGAGAGAGAGAGAGAGAGAGAGAGAGAGAGAGAGAGAGAGAGAGAGAGAGAGAGAGAGAGAGAGAGAGAGAGAGAGAGAGAGAGAGAGAGAGAGAGAGAGAGAGAGAGAGAGAGAGAGAGAGAGAGAGAGAGAGAGAGAGAGAGAGAGAGAGAGAGAGAGAGAGAGAGAGAGAGAGAGAGAGAGAGAGAGAGAGAGAGAGAGAGAGAGAGAGAGAGAGAGAGAGAGAGAGAGAGAGAGAGAGAGAGAGAGAGAGAGAGAGAGAGAGAGAGAGAGAGAGAGAGAGAGAGAGAGAGAGAGAGAGAGAGAGAGAGAGAGAGAGAGAGAGAGAGAGAGAGAGAGAGAGAGAGAGAGAGAGAGAGAGAGAGAGAGAGAGAGAGAGAGAGAGAGAGAGAGAGAGAGAGAGAGAGAGAGAGAGAGAGAGAGAGAGAGAGAGAGAGAGAGAGAGAGAGAGAAGAGGAAACAGTGGTCAAAGGGAGGAGTGTCCAGTGCTTTTCCAAGTCTGTAAATCCCCTGTCCTCTGTCTAGACTGGACAACTAGGATCTGTCTGCAGCAACACAGCTATCTGTAGTCCAGTAGGACCGGTCCTAACGCAGCTATCCGTAGTCCAGTAGGACCGGTCCTAACACAGCTATCTGTAGTCCAGTAGGACCGGTCCTAACACAGCCATCTGTAGTCCAGTAGGACCGGTCCTAACACAGCTATCCTGGGGTCCAGTAGGACCGGTCCTAACACAGCTATCCGTAGTCCAGTAGGACCGTCCCTAACACAGCTATCCTGGAGTCCAGTAGGACCGGTCCTAACACAGCTATCTGTAGTCCAGTAGGACCGGTCCTAACACAGCCATCTGTAGTCCAGTAGGACCGGTCCTAACACAGCTATCTGTAGTCCAGTAGGACCGGTCCTAACACAGCTATCCCTGGGGTCCAGTAGGACCGGTCCTAACACAGCCATCTGTAGTCCAGTAGGACCGGTCCTAACACAGCTATCTGTAGTCCAGTAGGACCGGTCCTAACACAGCTATCTGTAGTCCAGTAGGACCGGTCCTAACACAGCTATCTGTAGTCCAGTAGGACCGGTCCTAACACAGCTATCTGTAGTCCAGTAGGACCGGTCCTAACACAGCTATCCTGGGGTCCAGTAGGACCGGTCCTAACACAGCCATCTGTAGTCCAGTAGGACCGGTCCTAACACAGCTATCCGTAGTCCAGTAGGACCGGTCCTAACACAGCTATCCGTAGTCCAGTAGGACCGGTCCTAACACAGCTATCTGTAGTCCAGTAGGACCGGTCCTAACACAGCTATCTGTAGTCCAGTAGGACCGGTCCTAACACAGCTATCTGTAGTCCAGTAGGACCGGTCCTAACACAGCTATCTGTAGTCCAGTAGGACCGGTCCTAACACAGCTATCTGTAGTCCAGTAGGACCGGTCCTAACACAGCTATCTGTAGTCCAGTAGGACCGGTCCTAACACAGCTATCTGTAGTCCAGTAGGACCGGTCCTAACACAGCTATCCGTAGTCCAGTAGGACCGGTCCTAACACAGCCATCTGTAGTCCAGTAGGACCGGTCCTAACACAGCCATCTGTAGTCCAGTAGGACCGGTCCTAACACAGCTATCTGTAGTCCAGTAGGACCGGTCCTAACACAGCTATCTGTAGTCCAGTAGGACCGGTCCTAACACAGCTATCTGTAGTCCAGTAGGACCGGTCCTAACACGGCTATCTGTAGTCCAGTAGGACCGGTCCTAACACAGCCATCTGTAGTCCAGTAGGACCGGTCCTAACACAGCTATCTGTAGTCCAGTAGGACCGGTCCTAACACAGCTATCTGTAGTCCAGTAGGACCGGTCCTAACACAGCTATCTGTAGTCCAGTAGGACCGGTCCTAACACAGCTATCTGTAGTCCAGTAGGACCGGTCCTAACACAGCTATCTGTAGTCCAGTAGGACCGGTCCTAACACAGCTATCTGTAGTCCAGTAGGACCGGTCCTAACACAGCTATCTGTAGTCCAGTAGGACCGGTCCTAACACAGCTATCTGTGGTCCAGTAGGACCGGTCCTAACACAGCTATCCGTAGTCCAGTAGGACCGGTCCTAACACAGCTATCTGTAGTCCAGTAGGACCGGTCCTAACACAGCCATCTGTAGTCCAGTAGGACCGGTCCTAACACAGCTATCTGTAGTCCAGTAGGACCGGTCCTAACACAGCTATCCTGGGGTCCAGTAGGACCGGTCCTAACACAGCTATCTGTAGTCCAGTAGGACCGGTCCTAACACAGCTATCTGTAGTCCAGTAGGACTGGTCCTAACACAGCTATCTGTAGTCCAGTAGGACCGGTCCTAACACAGCTATCTGTAGTCCAGTAGGACCGGTCCTAACACAGCTATCTGTAGTCCAGTAGGACCGGTCCTAACACAGCCATCTGTAGTCCAGTAGGACCGGTCCTAACACAGCTATCTGTAGTCCAGTAGGACCGGTCCTAACACAGCCATCTGTAGTCCAGTACCTATCCTGGGGTCCAGTGGGACTCGTCCTAACAGAGTAAGGTTCATCTCTTCACACATCCTCTCTGCTCCTCCAGTGGTGGGGGGGAAGATCTGAGACGTGTTCTAGAGGGGGGAGAGAGAGGGAGGGGGGAGAGATGGAGGGGGGAGAGATGGAGGAGGGAGAGGGGGAAATAAAGGGTTACCCATCATGCCGATGAATGGTGTGTTTGTCTATAAGAGAAAGTTACATATTGTGTCTGACGTGCATTCATGTGTGTGTGTCTCTGTGTGTGTGTGTGTGTGTGTGTCTCTGTGTGTGTGTGTGTGTGTGTGTGTGTGTGTCTCTGTGTGTGTGTGTGTGTCTGTGTGTGTGTGTGTGTGTGTCTATGTGTGTGTGTGTGTGTGTGTGTGTGTGTGTGTGTGTGTGTGTGTGCTCTGTGTGTGTGTGTGCTCTGTGTGTGTGTGTGTGTGTGTGTGTGTGTGTGTGTGTGTGTCTCTCTGTGTGTGTGTGTGTGTGTGTGTGTGTGTGTGTGTGTGTGTGTGTGTCTCTGTGTGTGTGTGTGTGTGTGTGTGTGTGTGTGTGTGTGTGTGTGTGTGTGTGTTCTCTGTGTGTGTGTGTGTGTCTGTGTGTGTGTGTGTGTGTGTCTATGTGTGTGTGTGTGTGTGTGTGTGTGTGTGTGTGTGTGTGTGTGTGTGTCTCTGTGTGTGTGTGTGTGTGTGTGTGTCTCTGTGTGTGTGTGTGTGTGTCTCTGTGTGTGTGTGTGTGTGTGTGTGTGTGTCTCTGTGTGTGTGTGTGTGTCTGTGTGTGTGTGTGTGTGTGTCTCTGTGTGTGTGTGTGTGTGTGTGTGTGTGTGTGTGTGTGTGTGTGTCTCTGTGTGTGTGTGTGTCTCTGTGTGTGTGTGTGTGTGTGTGTGTGTGTGTGTGTGTGTGTGTGTCTCTCTGTGTGTGTGTGTGTGTGTGTGTGTGTGTGTGTGTGTGTGTGTGTCTCTGTGTGTGTGTGTGTGTGTGTGTGTGTGTGTCTGTGTGTGTGTGTTCTCTGTGTGTGTGTGTGTCTGTGTGTCTGTGTGTGTGTGTGTGTGTGTGCGTGATACTCATACCTTGCATTTGGGACAGACAAATCCACTCATGTTCTCCACCACTCCTATGATGGGCAGCTGGACCTTCTGACAGAACCGGATCTCCTTCCTTACATCCTGAAGAGATACCTCCTGGAGAGGAGGGAGAGGGAGGGGTGGTGAGAGGGAGGGGTGAGGGGGTGAGGGAGGGGTAAAGGGGGGTGAGAGAGAGAGAGATCTGACCACCAGCCATAACAGAGAGGTCAAACACAACCGTTACAGTGGCTTGCAAAGTATTCACCCCCATGGCATTTTTCCTATTTTGTTGCCTTACAACCTGGAATTAAAATTGATTTTTTTTTTTGCGGGGGGTTGTATCATTTGATTTACACAACACGCCTACCACTCGAAGATGCAAAATATGTTTTTTTGTGAAACAAACAAGAAATAAGACAAAAAAACTGAAAACTTGAGCGTGCATAAGTATTCACCCCCCACAAAGTCAATACTTTGTAGAGCCACCTTTTGCAGCAATTACAGCTGCAAGTCTCTTGGGGTATGTCTCTATAAGCTTGGCACATCTAGCCACTGGGATTTTTGCCCATTCTTCAAGGCAAAACTGCTCCAGCTCCTTCAAGTTGGATGGGTTCTGCTGGTGTACAGCAATCTTTAAGTCATACCACAGATTCTCAATTGGATTGAGGTCTGGGCTTTGACTAGGCCATTCCAAGACATTTAAATGTTTCCCCTTAAACCACTCGAGTGTTGCTTTAGCAGTATGCTTAGGGTCATTGACCTGCTGGAAGGTGAACCTCCGTCCCAGCCTCAAATCTCTGGAAGACTGAAACAGGTTTCTCTCAAGAATTTCCCTGTATTTAGCGCCATCCATCATTCCTTCAATTCTGACCAGTTTCCCAGTCCCTGCCGATGAAAAAACATCCCCACAGCATGATGCTGCCCTCACCATGCTTCACTGTGGGGATGGTGTTCCTCGGGGTGATGAGAGGTGTTGGGTTTGCGCCAGACATAGGGTTTTCCTTGATTGCCAAAAAGCTCAACTTTAGTCTCATCTGACCAGAGTACCTTCTTCCATATGTTTGGGGAGTCTCCCACATGCCTTTTGGCGAACACCAAACGTGTTTGCTTATTTTTTCTTTAAGCAATGGCTTTTTTCTGGCCACTCTTCCGTAAAGCCCAGCTCTGTGGAGTGTACGGCTTAAAGTGGTCCTATGGACAGATACTCCAATCTCCGCTGTGGAGCTTTGCAGCTCCTTCAGGGTTATCTTTGGTCTCTTTGTTTGCCTCTCTGATTAATGCCCTCCTTGCCTGGTCCGTGAGTTTTGGTGGGTGACCCTCTCTTGGCAGGTTTGTTGTGGTGCCATATTCTTTCCATTTTTTAATAATGGATTTAATGGTGCTCTGTGGGATGTTCAAAGTTTCTGATATTTTTGTATAACCCAACCCTGATCTGTACTTCTCCACAACTTTGTCCCTGACCTGTGTGGAGAGCTCCTTGGTCTTCATGGTGCCGCTTGCTTGGTGGTGCTCCTTGCTTAGTGGTGTTGCAGACTCTGGGGCCTTTCAGAACAGGTGTAAATATACTGAGATCATGTGACAGATCATGTGATACTTAGATTGCACACAGGTGGACTTTATTTAACTAATTATGTGACTTCTGAAGGTAATTGGTTGCACCAGGTCATATTTAGGGGCTTCATAGCAAAAAAGGGGGTGAATACATATGCACGCACCACTTTTCCGTTATTCATTTATTTGAATTTCTTGAAACAAGTTATTTTCTTTTCATTTCACTTCACGAATTTGGACTATTTTGTGTATGTCCATGACATGAAATCCAAATAAAAATCCATTTAAATTACAGGTTGTAATGCAACAAAATAGGAAAAAACGGCAAGGGGGATGAATAACTTTTGCAAGGCACTGTATATATAAACTACCTGGTTGCCATAGTAACGTGCAGCTACCTAGTATGGTGGGAAATTACAAACTTTTTTTATGCACATGTTCTGTATGAGCCTTAAACCTGTCTGTTTCTCTCATGTATTAGTATTTATTATGAATCCCCATTAGTTCCTGCCAAGGCAGCAGCTACTCTTCCTGGGGGTTTATTATGGATCCCCATTAGTTCCTGCCAAGGCAGCAGCTACTCTTCCTGGGGGTTTATTATGGATCCCCATTAGTTCCTGCCAAGGCAGCAGCTACTCTTCCTGGGGTTTATTATGGATCCCCATTAGTTCCTGCCAAGGCAGCAGCTACTCTTCCTGGGGGTTATTATGGATCCCCATTAGTCCCTGCCAAGGCAGCAGCTACTCTTCCTGGGGTTTATTATGGATCCCCATTAGTTCCTGCCAAGGCAGCGGCTACTCTTCCTGGGGGTTTATTATGGATCCCCATTAGTTCCTGCCAAGGCAGCAGCTACTCTTCCTGGGGTTTATTATCGGATCCCCATTAGTTCCTGCCAAGGCAGCAGCTACTCTTCCTGGGGGTTTATTATGGATCCCCATTAGTTCCTGCCAAGGCAGCAGCTACTCTTCCTGGGGTTTATTATGGATCCCCATTAGTTCCTGCCAAGACAGCAGCTACTCTTCCTGGGAGTTTTTATGGATCCCCATTAGTTCCTGCCAAGGCAGCAGCTACTCTTCCCTGGGGGTTTATTATGGATCCCCATTAGTTCCTGCCAAGGCAGCAGCTACTCTTCCTGGGGTTTATTATGGATCCTCATTAGTTCCTGCCAAGGCAGCAGCTACTCTTCCTGAGGGGGTCCAACAAAATTAAGGCAGTTATACAATAAAAATTACATTCATTACAGAATTCACAACACACTAACTGTGTGTCCTCAGGCCCCCCTACTCCCCTACCACACGTCTATAACACAAAATCCACGTGTACATAGTGCGCATGTTATCATGCGTTTTGTATGATTGCGTAAGAAGAAGCCAGTGGTTTTTTTACGCTCTTGTTTTCTAAAGTAACTTTAGGTGACGTGGTCAAAGACAAACAGGGCCGTCAGAGACCGCAGCGTCTCAGTCCATTCTGTTCATTTTCGGTATCTTTCAAAGGGCACAGCTGTGTGGAGATATGGAGAGAACAGAGGGCAGCAACAATGCTATCAGCAGAAAGGAAGTAAGAAAACAAACTGGCGTTATCAATCGTTTGTACGCTTTTGTTTCCCCATCATGTATCTCGCACACCTGCTAAACCGCCACTTAGACAAAAAGGTTGTAAAAGCTGAGACCCAACTCCATTGGGCTCTTGACTGCACCTTTTGAGTGATTGTTAACCGCTCCAGAATTGCAATTCTTATAATAAAATAAAAAGTTGTTTTGAAGAATCTACTATTCTCTCTCTTCCTTCTGATTAGAATTTCCACGACGCTAGTTGCTATAGTAGGCCGTAGTTGCCGTAGTTACCTGCGGGGTGGTGACGATGACTGGCCCCGTCCGATGTGGGCGGAGCTAAGGTACTGGACGATAGACAGGTGCTCGTCAGAGGTGCCAGGGGGCGTGTCCACGATGAGGTAATCCAGATCCCCCAATCAACGTCACGCAGGAACTGCTTGATCATCCCTGACAGGAAGTACAGCACCACCACAGCCAATCAGATCACAGCCTCCTCACAGCCAATAAACCAATGAAAGTCCACATCACATCATCATTCACACTGGATATATATATATATATTTTTTTTTTATCTTAGCCTTTAACTGAACCTCCATTTATCCAGGAAGTCCTGTTGACTGTTGACACTGTGTCAGCTACACACACACAGAGACACAGACACAGACACAGACACACACACACACACACACACACACACACACACACACAGTGTTACCGTTCTTCTTGGGTCCTCTCCATATAACCGCATCGTCAGGACTACTGAGTAGGAAGCCAATGGACATGACGGCAAGGTTATCCTCTACGTACTGAAACACACACACACACACACACACACGGGTTATCCTCTACGTACTGAAACACAGAACATATCTAATAAAGTAACTGGCTTGTGATTTGATTTCTGCCTCTTGTCATATTCATTAGGGCGTCCAATCAAAGATGCATCTTTTGACCAACGGGTAAAATAATGTTAATTGTGTAGATAATCCTCTTTTTTTTTTTTAAGACAATGGTCCGAGAGGTCACGTGACCAACGGGCGTTATGATCACTAGCGGTACCAAGGTTGAGGTAT